>NW_026114648.1:0-60002 GCF_025201925.1 Gopherus flavomarginatus | reverse complement strand
CTCCAGGGGCCCAACCCCTGGGGGCCCGAACCATAGCTCCAGGGGGCTCAAACCCCTGGGGGCCCGATCCATAGCTCCAGGGGCCAAAACCCTGAGGGCCCCAACACCAGCTCCAGTGGCCCAACCCCTGGGGTCCCAAACCATAGCTCCAGGGGCGCAACCCCTGGGGGCCCGAACCATAGCTCCAGGGGCCCAACCCCTGGGGGCCCCAACACCAGCTCCAGGGGCCTAACCCCTGGGGGCCCGAACCATAGCTCCACGGGCCCAACCCCTGGGGGCCCCAAGACCAGCTCCAGGGGCCCAACCCTGGCGACCCGAACCATAGCTCCAGGCGCCCAACCCCTGGGGGCTCGAACAGCAGCTCCAGGGGTCCAACCCCTGTTGGCCCCAACACCAGCTCCAGGGGCCCAATCCCTGGAAGCCGGAACCATAGCTCCAGGGGCCCAACCCCTGGGGGCCCCAACACTAGCTCCAGGGGCCCACCCCTGGGGCCCCAACACCAGCTCCAGGGGCCCAACCCCTGAGCGTCCGAACCATAGCTCCAGGGTCCCAACCCCTGGGGGCCCAAACACCAGCTCCAGGGGCCAAACCCCTGAGCGCCCGAACCATAGCTCCAGGGGCCCAACCCCTGAGCGCCCGAACCATAGCTCCAGTTGCCCAACCGCTGAGCGCCCGAACCATAGCTCCAGTTGCCCAACCGCTGAGCGCCCGAACCACAGCTATAGAGGCCCAACCCCTGAGCGCCCGAACCATAGCTCCAGGGGCCCAACCCCTGGGGGCCCTAACACCAGCTCCAGGGGCCCAACCCCTGAGCCCCCGAACCATAGCTCCAGGGGCCCAACCCCTGAGCGCCCGAACCATAGCTCCAGAGGCCCAACCCCTGAGCGCCCGAACCATAGCTCCAGGGGCCCAACCCCTGGGTGCCACAACACCAGCTCCACGGGCCCAACCACTGAGCGCCTGAACCATAGCTCCAGGGGCCCAACCCCTGAGCGCCCGAACCATAGCTCAAGATGCCCAACCAATGTGGGCCCGAACCATAGCTCCATGGGCCCAATCCCTGAGCGCCCGAACCATAGCTCCAGGGGCGCAACCCCTGAGCGCCCGAACCATAGCTCCAGGGCCCAAAACCCTGTGGGCCCGAACCATAGCTCCAGGGGCCTAACCCCTGGGGGCCCCAACACCAGCTCCAGGGGCCCAATCGCTGAGCGCCCGAACCATAGCTCCAGGGGCCGAACCCCTGGGGGCCCCAACACGAGCTCCCGGGCCCCAACCCCTAAGTGCCCGAACCATAGCTCCAGCGGTCCAACCCCTGAGCGCCCGAACCATAGCTCCAGGGCCCAAAACCCTGTGGGCCCGAACCATAGCTCCAGGGGCCCAACCCCTTAGCGCCCCAAAACCAGCTCCAGAGGCCCAACCCTGGAGCGCCCGATCCATAGCTCCAGGGGCCAAACCCCTGGAGGCCCCAACACCAGCTCCAGGGGCCCAACCCCTGAGCGCCCGAACCATAGCTCCAGGGAAACAACCCCTGGAGGCCCCAACACGAGCTCCAGGGGTCCCAGCCCTGAGCGCCCGAACCATAGCTCCAGGGCCCAACCCATGAGCGCCCGAATCATAGCTCCAGGGGACCGACCCCTGAGCACCCGAAACATAGCTCCAGGAGCCAAACCCCTGGGGGCCCCAACACCAGCTGCAGGGGCCCAACCCCTGGCGGCTCCAATACCAGCTCCAGGGGTCCAACCCCTGGGCGCCCGAACCATAGCTCCAGGGGCCCAGCCCCTGAGCGCCCGAACCATAGCTCCAGGAGCCCAACCCCTGGGGGCCCCAACACCAGCTCCAGGGGCCCAACCCCTGGGGGCCCCAACACCAGCTACAGGGACCCAACCCCTGAGCGCCCCAAAACCAGCTCCAGGGGCCCAACCCCTGAGCGCCCGAACCATAGCTCGAGAGGCCAAACCTCTGTGGGCCCGAATCATAGCTCCAGGGGCCCAAACCCTGAGCGCCCGAACCATAGCTCCAGGGGCCAAACCCCTGAGCGCGCTAACCATAGCTCCAGGGGCCCAACCCCTGGGTGCCCCAGCACAAACTCCAGAGGCCCAACCCCTGAGCGCCCGAACCATAGCTCCACAGGCCCAACCCCTGGGGGCCCCAACACCAGCTCCAGAGGACCAACCCCTTGGGGCACCAACACCAGCTCTAGGGGCCCAACCCCTGAGCGCCCGAACCATAGCTTCAGGGGCTCAACCCCTGGATGCCCCAACACCAGCTCCAGTTGCCCAACCCCTGAGCGCCCGAACCATAGCCCCAGGGGCCGAACCCCTGGGGGCCCCAACACCAGCTCCAGGGGCCCAACCCCTGGGGGCCCCAACACCAGCTCCAAGGGACCAACCCCTGAGGGCCCAAAACACCAGCTCCAGGGGCCCAACCCCTGAGCGCCCGAACCATAGCTCCAGGGGCTCAACCCCTGGATGCTCAAACACCAGCTCCAGGGGCCCAACCCCTGAGCGCCCGAACCATAGTTCCAGGGGCCCAACCCCTGAGCGCCCGAACCATAGCTCCAGGGGCCCAACCCCTGGGTGCCCCAACACCTGCTCCAGGGGCCCAACCCCTTGGGGCCCCAACACCAGCTCCACGGGCAAAACCCCTGAGCGCCCGAACCATAACTCCAGGGTCCCAACCCCTGGGGGCCCCAACACCAGCTCCAGGGGCCAAACCCTGAGCGCCCGAACCATAGCTCCAGAGGTCCAACCCCTGAGCGCCCGAACCATAGCTCCAGTTGCCCAGCCGCTGAGCGCCCGAACCATAGCTCCAGAGGCCCAACCCCTGAGCGCCCGAACCATAGCTCCAGGGGCCCAACCCCTGGGGGCCCCAACACCAGCTCCAGGGGCCCAACCCCTGAGCGCCCGAACCATAGCTCCAGGGGCCCAACCGCTGGGGGCCCTAACACCAGCTCCAGGGGCCCAACCCCTGAGCCCCCAAACCATAGCTCCAGGGGCCCAAACCCTGAGCGCCCGAACCATAGCTCCAGGGGCCCAACCCCTGAGCGCCCGAACCATAGCTCCAAGGGCCCAACCCCTGTGGGCCCGAACCATAGCTCCAGGGGCCCATCCCCTGGGGGCCCCAACACCAGCTCCTGGGGCCCAACCCCTGAGCGCCCGAACCATAGCTGCAGGGGCCCAACCTCTGGGTGCCGCAACACTAGCTCCACGGGCCTAACCGCTGAGCGCCCGAACAAAAGCTCGAGGGGCCGAACCCCTGGGGGCCACAACACGAGCTCCCGGGGCCCAATCCCTTAGTGCCCGAACCATAGCTCCAGCGGCCCAACCCCTGAGAGCCCGAACCATAGCTCCAGGGGCCAAATCCCTGTGGGCCCGAACCATAGCTCCAGGGGCCCAACCCCTGAGCACCCGAACTATAGCTCCAGGGGCCCAGCCCCTGAACGCCCGAACCACTGCTCCAGGGGCCGAATGCCTGGGGGCCCCAACACCAGCTCCAGAAACCCAACCCCTGAGCGTCCGAACCACAGCTCCAGGGGCCTGATCCCTGTGGGCCCGAACCATAGCTCCATGGGCCCATCCCCTGGGGTCGCCAACACCAGCTCCAGGGGCCCAACCCCTGGGCGCCCGAACCATAGATCCAGGGGCCCAACCCCTGAGCGTCCGAACCATAGCTCCAGGGGCCCAACCCCTGAGCGCCCGAACCATAGCTCCAGAGGCCCAACCCCTGAGCGCCCGAGCGATAGATCCAGGGGCCCAACCCTTGGGTGTCCCAACATTAGCTCCAGGGGCCTAACCCCTGAGCGCCCGTACCATAGCTCGAGGGGCCGAACCCCTGGGGGCCCCAACACCAGCTCTAGGGGCCCAACCCCTGAGCGCCCGAACCATAGCTCCAGGGGCCCAAACCCTGGAGGCCCCAACACCTGCTCCAGGGGCCCTACCCCTAAGCGCCCGAACCATAGCTCCAGGGGCCCAAAACCTGAGCGCCCGAACCATAGCTCCAGGGGCCCGACCCCTGAGCACCCGAAACATAGCTCCAGGAGCCAAACCCCTGGGGGCCCCAACACCAGCTCCAGGGGCCCAAACCCTGGGGGCTCCAACACCAGCTCCAGGGGTCCAACCCCTGGGCGCCCCATCACCAGCTCCAGGGGTCCAACCCCTGAGCACCCGAACCATAGCTCCAGGGGCCCAACCCCTGGAGGCCCCAACACCAGCTCCAGGGGCCCAACCCCTGAGCGCCCGAACCATAGCTCCAGGGGCTCAACCCCTGGAGGCCCCAACACCAGCTCCAGGGGCCCTACCCCTGAGCGCCCGAACCATAGCTCCAGGGGCCCAACCCCTGAGGGCCCGAACCTTAGCTGCAGGGGCCCGATCCCTGAGCACCCGAAACATTGCTCCAGGAGCAAAACCCCTGGGGGCCCCAACACCAGCTCCAGGAGCCCAAACCCTGGGGGCTCCAACACGAGCTCCAGGGGCCCAAGCCCTGAGCGCCCGAACCATAGCTCCAGGGGACCAACCCATGAGCGCCCGAACCATAGCTCCAGAGGTCCAACCCCTGGGGGCCCAAACACCAGCTCCAGGGGCCCAACCCCTGGAGGCCCCAACACCAGCTCCAGGGGTCCAACCCCTGAGCGCCCGAACCATAGCTCCAGGGGCCCAACCCCTCAGCGCCCGAACCATAGATCCAGAGGCCCAACCCCTGAGCGCCCGAACCATAGCTCCAGGGGCCCAGCCCCTGGGGGCCCCAACACCAGCTCCAGGGGCCCAACCCCTGAGCGCCCGAACCATAGCTCCAGGGGCCCAACCCCTGAGCGCCCGAACCATAGCTCCAGGATCCCAACACCTGGAGGCCCCAACACCAGCTTCAGGGGCCCAAACCCTGGGTGCCCCAACACTATCTCCAGGGACCCAACCCCTGAGCGCCCCAACACCAGCTCCAGAGGCCCAACCCCTGAGCGCCCGAACCATAGCTCCAGGGGCCTAATCCCTGTGGGCCCGTACCACAGCTCCAGAGGCCCAACCCCTGAGCGCCCGAACCATAGCTCCAGCGGCCCAACCCCTGAGCGCCCGAACCATAGCTCCAGGGGCCAAACCCCTTTGGGCCCGAACCATAGCTCCAGGGGACCAACCCCTGAGCTCCCGAACCATAGCTCCAGGGGCCCAACCCCTGAGCGTCCGAATCATAGCTCCAGGATCCCAACACCTGGAGGCCCCAACACCAGCTCCAGGGGCCCAAACCCTGGGGGCCCAAACACCAGCTCCAGGGACCCAACCCCTGAGCGCCCCAACACCAGCTCCAGAGGCCCAACCCCTGAGCGCCCGAACCATAGCTCCAGGGGCCAAACCCTGTGGGCCCGAACCATAGCTCCAGGGGCCCAAACCCTGAGCGCCCGAACCATAGCTCCAGGGGCCCAACCCTGAGCGCCCGAACCACAGCTCCAGGAGCCCAAACCCTGGGGGCCGCAACACCAGTTGCAGGGGCTAAACCCCTGGGGACCCCAACACCAGCTCCAGGGGCCCAACCCCTGAGCGCCCGAACCATAGCTTCAGGGGCCCAACCCCTGGGTGCCCCAACACCAGCTCTACGGTCCGAACCCCTGAGCGCCCGAAGCATAGCTCCAGGGGCCCAACCCCTGGGGGCCCCAACACGAGCTTCCGGGGCCCAAACCCAAAGCGCCCGAACCATAGCTCCAGCGGCCCAACCCCTGAGCGCCCGAACCATAGCTCCAGGGGCCAAATCCGTGTGGGTCCGAACCATAGCTCCAGGGGCCCAACCCCTGGAGACCCCAACACCAGCTCCAGGGACCCAGCCCCTGAGCGCCCGAGCACCAGCTCCACAGGCCCAATCCTTGAGCGCCTGAACCATAGCTCCAGAGGCCTAATCCCTGTGGGCCCGAACCATAGCTCCACGGGCCCAACCCCTGAGCGCCCAAACTATAGTTCCAGGTGCCTAACCCCTGAACGCTAGAACCACAGCTCCAGGGGCCCAACCCCTGAGCTCCCGAAGCAATACTCCAGGGGCCCAACCCCTGAGCGCCAGAACCATAGCTCCAGGGGCTCAACCCCTGAGCGCCCGAACCATACCTCCAGGGTCCCAACCCCTGAGCGCCCGAACCATAGCTCCAGGGGCCCAACCCCTGGGTGCCCCAACACCAACTCCAGATTCCAAACCCCTGAGCGCCCGAACCATAGCTCCAGGGTCCGAACTTCTGGGGGCTCCAACACCAGCTCCAGGGGCCGAAACCCTCGGGGCCCGAACCTTAGCTCTAGGGGCCAAACCCCAGAGCGCCCAAAACATAGCTCCAGGGGCCCAACCCCTGGGGGCCCCAACACCAGCTCCACAGGCCCAACCCCTGGGGGCCCCAACACCAGCTCCAGAGGACCAACCCCTTGGGGCACCAACACCAGCTCCAGGGGCCCAACCCCTGAGCGCCCGAACCATAGCTTCAGGGGCTCAACCCCTGGATGCCCCAACACCAGCTCCAGGGGCCCAACCCCTGAGCGCCCGAACCATAGCCCCAGGGGCCGAACCCCTGGGGGCCCCAACACAAGCTCCAGGGACCCAACCCCTGGGGGCCCCAACACCAGGTCCAGAGGCCCAACCCCTGGGGGCCCAAACACCAGCTCCAGGGGCCCAACCCCTGAGAGCCTGAACCATAGCTCCAGGGGCCCAACCCCTGAGCGCCCAAACCATAGCTCCAGGGGCCCAACCCCTGGGTGCCCCAACACCAGCTCCAGGGGCCCAACCCCTGAGCCCCCGAACCATAGCTCCAGGGGCCCAACCCCTGAGCGCCCGAACCATAGCTCCAGAGGCCCAACCCCTGAGTGCTCGAACCATAGCTCCAGGTGCCTAACCCCTGGGTGCCCCAACACCAGCTCCACGGGCCCAACCCCTGAGCGCCCGAACCATAGCTCCAGGGGCCCAACCTCTGAGTGCCCCAACACCAGCTCCACGGGCATAACCACTGAGCGCCCGAACCATAGCTCCAGGGGCCCAACCCGTGAGCGCCCGAACCATAGCTCCAGATGCCCAAACCCTGGGGGCACCAACACCAGCTCAAGGGGCCCAACCCCTGGGGACCCCAACACTAGCTCCAGGGGCCCAACCCCTGGGGGCCCGAACCGGCCCCTGGATGCCCCAACACCAGCTCCAGGGGCCCATCCCCTGGGGGCCCGAACCATAGCTCCAGGGGCCCAACCCCTGGGGGACCGAACCATAGCTCCAGGGGCCCAACCCCTGGATGCCACATCACCAGCTCCAGGGGTCTAACCCCTGGGGTCCCCAACACCAGCTCCAGGGGCCAAACCCCTGGGAGCCCGAACCATAGCTCCAGGGGGCCAACCCCTGGGGGCCCCAACACCAGCTCCATTTGCTCAACCCCTGGGGGCCTGAACCATAGCACCAGGGGCCCAACCCCTGGGGGCCCCAACAAAAGCTCCTGGGGCCCAACCCCTGGGGGCCCTAACACCAGCTCGAGGGGCCCAACCCCTGGGGGCCCGAACCATAGCTCCAAGGGCCCAACCCCTGGGGGCATGAACCATAGTTCTAGCGGCCCAACCCCTGGGGGCCCCAACACTAGCTCCAGGGGCCCAACCCCTGGGGGCCCCAACACCAGCTCCAGGGGCCAAACCCCTGGGGGCCTGAACCATAGCTCCAGGGGCCCAACCCCTGGGGGCCCAACCCATAGCTCCAGGGGCCCAACCCCTGGGGGCCCCAACACCAGCTCCAGGGACCCAACCCCTGGGGGCCAAACCCATAGCTTCAGGGGCCTAACCCCTGGGGGCCCGAACCGTAGCTCGAGGGGCCCAACCAATGAGGGCCCCAACACCAGCTCCAGTTGCCCAACCCCTGGGGGCCCGAACCATAGCTCCAGGGGCCCAACCCCTGGGGGCAAGAACCATAGCTCCAGGGGCCCAACCCCTGGATGCCACAACACCAGCTCCAGGGGCCTAACCCCTGGGGTCCCCAACACCAGCTCCAGGGGCCCAACCCCTGGGGGCCCGAACCATAGCTCCAGGGGCTCAACCCCTGGGGGCCCGATCCATAGCTCCACGGGGCCAAACCCTGAGGGCCCCAACACCAGCTCCAGTGGCCCAACCCCTGGGGGCCCGAACCATAGCTCCAGGGGCGGAACCCCTAGGGGCCCGAACCATAGCTCCAGGGGCCCAACCCCTGGGGGCCCCAACACCAGCTCCAGGGGCCTAACCCCTGGGGGCTCGAACCATAGCTCCACGGGCCCAACCCCTGGGGGCCCCAACACCAGCTCCAGGGGCCCAACCCCTGGCGACCCGAACCATAGCTCCAGGGGCCCAACCCCTGGGGGCCCGAACCATAGCTCCAGGGGCTCAACCCCTGTTGGCCCCAACACCAGCTCCAGGGGCCCAATCCCTGGAAGCCGGAACCATAGCTCCAGGGGCCCAACCCCTGGGGGCCCCAACACTAGCTCCAGGGGCCCAACCCCTTGGGGCCCCAACAGCAGCTCCAGGGGCCAAACCCCTGAGCGTCCGAACCATAGCTCCAGGGTCCCAACCCCTGGGGGCCCAAACACCAGCTCCAGGGGCCAAACCCCTGAGCGCCCGAACCATAGCTCCAGGGGCCCAACCCCTGAGCGCCCGAACCATAGCTCCAGTTGCCCAACCGCTGAGCGCCCGAACCATAGCTCCAGTTGCCCAACCGCTGAGCGCCCGAACCACAGCTATAGAGGCCCAACCCCTGAGCGCCCGAACCATAGCTCCAGGGGCCCAACCCCTGGGGGCCCTAACACCAGCTCCAGGGGCCCAACCCCTGAGCCCCCGAACCATAGCTCCAGGGGCCCAAGCCCTGAGCGCCCGAACCATAGCTCCAGAGGCCCAACCCCTGAGCGCCCGAACCATAGCTCCAGGGGCCCAACCCCTGGGTGCCACAACACCAGCTCCACGGGCCCAACCACTGAGCGCCTGAACCATAGCTCCAGGGGCCCAACCCCTGAGCGCCCGAACCATAGCTCAAGATGCCCAACTTCTGAGGGCCCGAACCATAGCTCCATGGGCCCAATCCCTGAGCGCCCGAACCATAGCTCCAGGGGCGCAACCCCTGAGCGCCCGAACCATAGCTCCAGGGCCCAAAACCCTGTGGGCCCGAACCATAGCTCCAGGGGTCTAACCCCTGGGGGCCCCAACACCAGCTCCAGGGGCCCAATCGCTGAGCGCCCGAACCATAGCTCCAGGGGCCGAACCCCTGGGGGCCCCAACACGAGCTCCCGGGCCCCAACCCCTAAGTGCCCGAACCATAGCTCCAGCGGTCCAACCCCTGAGCGCCCGAACCATAGCTCCAGGGCCCAAAACCCTGTGGGCCCGAACCATAGCTCCAGGGGCCCAACCCCTTAGCGCCCCAAAACCAGCTCCAGAGGCCCAACCCTGGAGCGCCCGATCCATAGCTCCAGGGGCCAAACCCCTGGAGGCCCCAACACCAGCTCCAGGGGCCCAACCCCTGAGCGCCCGAACCATAGCTCCAGGGAAACAACCCCTGGAGGCCCCAACACGAGCTCCAGGGGTCCCAGCCCTGAGCGCCCGAACCATAGCTCCAGGGGCCCAACCCATGAGCGCCCGAATCATAGCTCCAGGGGACCGACCCCTGAGCACCCGAAACATAGCTCCAGGAGCCAAACCCCTGGGGGCCCCAACACCAGCTGCAGGGGCCCAACCCCTGGCGGCTCCAATATCCAGCTCCAGGGGTCCAACCCCTGGGCGCCCGAACCATAGCTCCAGGGGCCCAACCCCTGAGCGCCCGAACCATAGCTCCAGGAGCCCAACCCCTGGGGGCCCCAACACCAGCTCCAGGGGCCCAACCCCTGGGGGCCCCAACACCAGCTACAGGGACCCAACCCCTGAGCGCCCCAACACCAGCTCCAGGGGCCCAACCCCTGAGCGCCCGAACCATAGCTCGAGAGGCCAAACCTCTGTGGGCCCGAATCATAGCTCCAGGGGCCCAAACCCTGAGCGCCCGAACCATAGCTCCAGGGGCCAAACCCCTGAGCGCGCTAACCATAGCTCCAGGGGCCCAACCCCTGGGTGCCCCAGCACAAACTCCAGAGGCCCAACCCCTGAGCGCCCGAACCATAGCTCCACAGGCCCAACCCCTGGGGGCCCCAACACCAGCTCCAGAGGACCAACCCCTTGGGGCACCAACACCAGCTCTAGGGGCCCAACCCCTGAGCGCCCGAACCATAGCTTCAGGGGCTCAACCCCTGGATGCCCCAACACCAGCTCCAGTTGCCCAACCACTGAGCGCCCGAACCATAGCCCCAGGGGCCGAACCCCTGGGGGCCCCAACACCAGCTCCAGGGGCCCAACCCCTGGGGGCCCCAACACCAGCTCCAGAGGGCCAACCCCTGAGGGCCCAAACACCAGCTCCAGGGGCCCAACCCCTGAGCGCCCGAACCATAGCTTCAGGGGCTCAACCCCTGGATGCTCAAACACCAGCTCCAGGGGCCCAACCCCTGAGCGCCCGAACCATAGCTCCAGGGGCCCAACCCCTGAGCGCCCGAACCATAGCTATAGGGGCCCAACCCCTGGGTGCCCCAACACCTGCTCCAGTGGCCCAACCCCTTGGGGCCCCAACACCTGCTCCACGGGCAAAACCCCTGAGCGCCCGAACAATAGCTACAGGGTCCCAACCCCTGGGGGCCCCAACACCAGCTCCAGGGGCCAAACCCCTGAGCGCCCGAACCATTGCTCCAGGGCCCAACCCCTGAGCGCCCGAACCATAGCTCCAGTTGCCCAGCCGCTGAGCGCCCGAACCATAGCTCCAGAGGCCCAACCCCTGAGCGCCCGAACCATAGCTCCAGGGGCCCAACCCCTGGGGGCCCCAACACCAGCTCCAGGGGCCCAACCCCTGAGCGTCCGAACCATAGCTCCAGGGGCCCAACCGCTGGGGGCCCTAACACCAGCTCCAGGGGCCCAACCCCTGAGCCCCCAAACCATAGCTCCAGGGGCCCAAACCCTGAGCGCCCGAACCATAGCTCCAGAGGTCCAACCCCGGAGCGCCCGAACCATAGCTCCAGGGGCCCAACCCCTGTGGGCCCGAACCATAGCTCCAGGGGCCCATCCCCTGGGGGCCCCAACACCAGCTCCTGGGGCCCAACCCCTGAGCGCCCGAACCATAGCTGCAGGGGCCCAACCTCTGGGTGCCGCAACACTAGCTCCACGGGCCTAACCGCTGAGCGCCCGAACAAAAGCTCGAGGGGCCGAACCCCTGGGGGCCACAACACGAGCTCCCGGGGCCCAATCCCTTAGTGCCCGAACCATAGCTCCAGCGGCCCAACCCCTGAGAGCCCGAACCATAGCTCCAGGGGCCAAATCCCTGTGGGCCCGAACCATAGCTCCAGGGGCCCAACCCCTGAGCACCCGAACCATAGCTCCAGGGGCCCACCCCTGAACGCCCGAACCACTGCTCCAGGGGCCGAATGCCTGGGGGCCCCAACACCAGCTCCAGAAACCCAACCCCTGAGCGTCCGAACCACAGCTCCAGGGGCCTGATCCCTGTGGGCCCGAACCATAGCTCCATGGGCCCATCCCCTGGGGTCGCCAACACCAGCTCCAGGGGCCCAACCCCTGGGCGCCCGAACCATAGATCCAGGGGCCCAACCCCTGAGCGTCCGAACCATAGCTCCAGGGGCCCAACCCCTGAGCGCCCGAACCATAGCTCCAGAGGCCCAACCCCTGAGCGCCCGAGCGATAGATCCAGGGGCCCAACCCCTGGGTGCCCCAACATTAGCTCCAGGGGCCTAACCCCTGAGCGCCCGTACCATAGCTCGAGGGGCCGAACCCCTGGGGGCCCCAACACCAGCTCTAGGGGCCCAACCCCTGAGCGCCCGAACCATAGCTCCAGGGGCCCAAACCCTGGAGACCCCAACACCTGCTCCAGGGTCCCTACCCCTAAGCGCCCGAACCATAGCTCCAGGGGCCCAAAACCTGAGCGCCCGAACCATAGCTCCAGGGGCCCGACCCCTGAGCACCCGAAACATAGCTCCAGGAGCCAAACAACTGGGGGCCCCAACACCAGCTCCAGGGGCCCAAACCCTGGGGGCTCCAACACCAGCTCCAGGGGTCCAACCCCTGGGCGCCCCATCACCAGCTCCAGGGGTCCAACCCCTGAGCACCCGAACCATAGCTCCAGGGGCCCAACCCCTGGAGGCCCCAACACCAGCTCCAGGGGCCCAACCCCTGAGCGCCCGAAGCATAGCTCCAGGGGCTCAACCCCTGGAGTCCCCAACACCAGCTCCAGGGGCCCTACCCCTGAGCGCCCGAACCATAGCTCCAGGGGCCCAACCCCTGAGGGCCCGAACCTTAGCTGCAGGGGCCCGATCCCTGAGCACCCGAAACATTGCTCCAGGAGCAAAACCCCTGGGGGCCCCAACACCAGCTCCAGGAGCCCAAACCCTGGGGGCTCCAACACGAGCTCCAGGGGCCCAAGCCCTGAGCGCCCGAACCATAGCTCCAGGGGACCAACCCATGAGCGCCCGAACCATAGCTCCAGAGGCCCAACCCCTGGGGGCCCAAACACCAGCTCCAGGGGCCCAACCCCTGGAGGCCCCAACACCAGCTCCAGGGGTCCAACCCCTGAGCGCCCGAACCATAGCTCCAGGGGCCCAACCCCTGGGGGCCCGAACCATAGATCCAGAGGCCCAACCCCTGAGCGCCCGAACCATAGCTCCAGGGGCCCAACCCCTGGGGGCCCCAACACCAGCTCCAGGGGCCCAACCCCTGAGCGCCCGAACCATAGCTCCAGGGGCCCAACCCCTGAGCGCCCGAACCATAGCTCCAGGATCCCAACACCTGGAGGCCCCAACACCAGCTTCAGGGGCCCAAACCCTGGGTGCCCCAACACCATCTCCAGGGACCCAACCCCTGAGCGCCCCAACACCAGCTCCAGAGGCCCAACCCCTGAGCGCCCGAACCATAGCTCCAGGGGCCTAATCCCTGTGGGCCCGTACCACAGCTCCAGAGGCCCAACCCCTGAGCGCCCGAACCATAGCTCCAGCGGCCCAACCCCTGAGCGCCCGAACCATAGCTCCAGGGGCCAAACCCCTTTGGGCCCGAACCATAGCTCCAGGGGACCAACCCCTGAGCTCCCGAACCATAGCTCCAGGGGCCCAACCCCTGAGCGTCCGAATCATAGCTCCAGGATCCCAACACCTGGAGGCCCCAACACCAGCTCCAGGGGCCCAAACCCTGGGGGCCCAAACACCAGCTCCAGGGACCCAACCCCTGAGCGCCCCAACACCAGCTCCAGAGGCCCAACCCCTGAGCGCCCGAACCATAGCTCCAGGGGCCAAACCCCTGTGGGCCCGAACCATAGCTCCAGGGGCCCAAACCCTGAGCGCCCGAACCATAGCTCCAGGGGCCCAACCCCTGAGCGCCCGAACCACAGCTCCAGGAGCCCAAACCCTGGGGGCCGCAACACCAGTTGCAGGGGCTAAACCCCTGGGGACCCCAACACCAGCTCCAGAGGCCTAACCCCTGGGGGCCCCAACACCGGCTCCAGGGGCCCAACCCCTGAGCGCCCAAACCATAGCTCCAGTGGCCCAACCCCTGGGGGCCCCAACACCAGCTCCAGGGGCCCAACCCCTGAGCGCCCGAACCATAGCTCCAGGGGCCCAACCCCTGGGGGCCCCAACACCAGCTCCAGGGGACCAACCCCTGGGGGCCCCAAACCCAGCTCCAGGTGCCCAACCCCTGGGGGCCCCAACCCCAGCTCCAGGGGTCAAACCCCTGAGCGACCGAACCATACCTCCAGGGGCCCATCTCCTGAGCGTCCGAACCATAGCTCCAGAGGCCAAACCCCTGAGCGTCCGAACCATAGCTCCAGAAGCCCAACCCCTGAGCACCCGAGCCATAGCTCCAGGGGCCCAACCCCTGGGGGCCCCAAGACCAGCTCCATGGGCCCAACCCCTGTGCGCCCGAACCATAGCTCCAGGGGCCCAACCCCTGCAGGACCCATCACCAGCTCCAGGGGCCCTACCCCTGAGCACCCGAACCATAGCTCCAGGGGCCCAACCCCTGAGCGCCCGAACCATAGCTCCAGGGGCCCGACCCCTGAGCGCCCGAACCATAGCTCCAGGGGCCAAACCCCTGGGGGCCCCAACACCAGCTCCAGGCGCCCAACCCCTGGGGGACCCAACACCAGCTCCAGGGGTCCAACCCCTGAGCGCCCGAACCATAGCTCCAGGGGCCCAACCCCTGAGCCCCCGACCCATAGCTCCAGGGGCCCAACCCCATAGCTCCCGAACCATAGCTCCAGGGGCCCAACCCCTGAGCGTCCGAACCATAGCTCCAGGATACCAACCCCTGGGGGACACAAGACCAGCACCAGGGGTCCAACCCCTGAGCGCCCGACCCATAGCTCCAGGGGCCCAACCCCTGGGGGCCCCAACACCAGCTCCAGGGGCCCAAACCCTGGGGGCCCCAACACCAGCTCCAGGGACCCAACCGCTGAGTGCCCCAACACCAGCTCCAGAGGCCCAACCCCTGAGAGCCCGAACCATAGCTCCAGGGGCCGAACCCCTTAGCGCCCGAACCATAGCTCAAGGGCCCAAACCCCTGTGGGCCCGAACCATAGCTCCAGGGGCCCAACCCCTGGAGGCCCCAACACCAGCTCCAGGGGCCCAACCCCTGAGCGCCCCAACACCAGCTCCAGATTCCCAACCCCTGAGCGCCCAAACCATAGCTCCAGGGGCCCAACCCCTGGAGGCCCCAACACCAGCTCCAGTGTCCTACCCCTCAGCGCCCGAACCATAGCTCCAGGGGCCCAACCCCTGAGCGCCCGAGCCATAGCTCCAGGGGCCTGACTCCTGAGCGCCCGAACCATAGCTCCAGGGGAGAAACCCCTGAGGGCCCCAAAACCAGCTCCACGGGCCCAACCCCTGGAGGCCCCAACACCAGCTTCAGGGGCCCAACCCCTGAGTGCCCAAAGCATAGCTCCAGGGGCCCAACCCCTGAGTGCCCGAACCATAGCTCCAGGGGCCCAACCCCTGAGTGCCCGAACCATAGCTCCAGGAGCCCAACCCCTGGGGGCCCCAACACCAGCTCCAGGGACCCAACCCCTGAGCGCCCGAACCATAGCTCCAGGTGCCTAATCCTTGTGGGCCCGAACCATAGCTCCACGGGCCCAACCCCTGAGCGCCCAAACCATAGCTCCAGGAGCCTAACCCCCTGAGTGCTCGAACCACAGCTCCAGGGGCCCAACTACTGGGGGCCCCAACACCAGCTCCAGGGGCCAAACCCCTGGGGGCCCGAACACCAGCTCCGGGGGCCCAACCCCTGAGCGCCCCAACACCAGCTCCAGGAGCCCAATCCCTGAGCGCCCGAACCACAGCTCCAGGGGCCCAACCCCTGGAGGCCCCAACACCACCTCCAGGGCCCTACCCCTGAGCGTCCGAACCATAGCTCCAGGTGCAAAACCCCTGAGCGCCCGAACCATAGCTCCAGGGGCCCAACCCCTGAGCGCCCGAACCATAGCTCCAGCGGCCCAACCCCTGAGCGCCCGAACCATAGCTCCAGGGGCCAAACCCCTTTGGGCCCGAACCATAGCTCCAGGGGACCAACCCCTGAGCTCCCGAACCATAGCTCCAGGGGCCCAACCCCTGAGCGTCCGAATCATAGCTCCAGGATCCCAACACCTGGAGGCCCCAACACCAGCTCCAGGGGCCCAAACCCTGGGGGCCCCAACACCAGCTCCAGGGACCCAACCCCTGAGCGCCCCAACACCAGCTCCAGAGGCCCAACCCCTGAGCGCCCGAACCATAGCTCCAGGGGCCAAACCCCTGTGGGCCCGAACCATAGCTCCAGGGGCCCAAACCCTGAGCGCCCGAACCACAGCTCCAGGAGCCCAAACCCTGGGGGCCGCAACACCAGTTGCAGGGGCTAAACCCCTGGGGGCCCCAACACCAGCTCCAGAGGCCCAACCCCTGGGGGCCCCAACACCGGCTCCAGGGGCCCAACCCCTGAGCGCCCAAACCATAGCTCCAGTGGCCCAACCCCTGGGGGCCCCAACACCAGCTCCAGGGGCCCAACCCCTGAGCGCCCAAACCATAGCTCCAGGGGCCCAACCCCTGGGGGCCCCAACACCAGCTCCAGGGGACCAACCCCTGGGGGCCCCAAACCCAGCTCCAGGTGCCCAACCCCTGGGGGCCCCAACCCCAGCTCCAGGGGTCAAACCCCTGAGCGACCGAACCATACCTCCAGGGGCCCATCTCCTGAGCGTCCGAACCATAGCTCCAGAGGCCAAACCCCTGAGCGTCCGAACCATAGCTCCAGAAGCCCAACCCCTGAGCACCCGAGCCATAGCTCCAGGGGCCCAACCCCTGGGGGCCCCAAGACCAGCTCCATGGGCCCAACCCCTGTGCGCCCGAACCATAGCTCCAGGGGCCCAACCCCTGCAGGACCCATCACCAGCTCCAGGGGCCCTACCCCTGAGCACCCGAACCATAGCTCCAGGGGCCCAACCCCTGAGCGCCCGAACCATAGCTCCAGGGGCCCGACCCCTGAGCGCCCGAACCATAGCTCCAGGGGCCAAACCCCTGGGGGCCCCAACACCAGCTCCAGGGGCCCAACCCCTGGGGGACCCAACACCAGCTCCAGGGGTCCAACCCCTGAGCGCCCGAACCATAGCTCCAGGGGCCCAACCCCTGAGCCCCCGACCCATAGCTCCAGGGGCCCAACCCCTGAGCTCCCGAACCATAGCTCCAGGGGCCCAACCCCTGAGCGTCCGAACCATAGCTCCAGGATACCAACCCCTGGGGGACACAAGACCAGCACCAGGGGTCCAACCCCTGAGCGCCCGACCCATAGCTCCAGGGGCCCAACCCCTGGGGGCCCCAACACCAGCTCCAGGGGCCCAACTCCTGGGGGCCCCAACACCAGCTCCAGGGGCCAAACCGCTGAGTGCCCCAACACCAGCTCCAGAGGCCCAACCCCTGAGAGCCCGAACCATAGCTCCAGGGGCCCAACCCCTTAGCGCCCGAACCATAGCTCAAGGGCCCAAACCCCTGTGGGCCCGAACCATAGCTCCAGGGGCCCAACCCCTGGAGGCCCCAACACCAGCTCCAGGGGCCCAACCCCTGAGCGCCCCAACACCAGCTCCAGATTCTCAACCCCTGAGCGCCCAAACCATAGCTCCAGGGGCCCAACCCCTGGAGGCCCCAACACCAGCTCCAGTGTCCTACCCCTCAGCGCCCGAACCATAGCTCCAGGGGCCCAACCCCTGAGCGCCCGAGCCATAGCTCCAGGGGCCTGACTCCTGAGCGCCCGAACCATAGCTCCAGGGGAGAAACCCCTGAGGGCCCCAAAACCAGCTCCACGGGCCCAACCCCTGGAGGCCCCAACACCAGCTTCAGGGGCCCAACCCCTGAGTGCCCAAAGCATAGCTCCAGGGGCCCAACCCCTGAGTGCCCGAACCATAGCTCCAGGGGCCCAACCCCTGAGTGCCCGAACCATAGCTCCAGGAGCCCAACCCCTGGGGGCCCCAACACCAGCTCCAGGGACCCAACCCCTGAGCGCCCGAACCATAGCTCCAGGTGCCTAATCCTTGTGGGCCCGAACCATAGCTCCACGGGCCCAACCCCTGAGCGCCCAAACCATAGCTCCAGGAGCCTAACCCCTGAGCGCTCGAACCACAGCTCCAGGGGCCCAACTACTGGGGGCCCCAACACCAGCTCCAGGGGCCCAACCCCTGGGGGCCCGAACACCAGCTCCAGGGGCCCAACCCCTGAGCGCCCCAACACCAGCTCCAGAGGCCCAACCCCTGAGCGCCCGAACCATAGCTCCACGGGCCCAACCCCTGGAGGCCCCAACACCAGCTCCAGGAGCCCAATCCCTGAGCGCCCGAACCACAGCTCCAGGGGCCCAACCCCTGGAGGCCCCAACACCACCTACAGGGCCCTACCCCTGAGCGTCCGAACCATAGCTCCAGGTGCAAAACCCCTGAGCGCCCGAACCATAGCTCCAGGGGCCCAACCCCTGGGGGCCCCAACACCAGCTCCAGGGGCCCAACCTCTGAGCGTCCCACCACCAGCTCCAGAGGCCCAACCCCTGAGCGCCCGAACCATAGCTCCAATGGCCCAACCCCTGGAGGCCCCAACACCAGTTCCAGGGGCCCAGGCCCTGAGCGCCCGAACCATAGCTCCAGGGGCCCAACCCCTGGAGGCCCCAACACCAGCTCCAAGGGCCCTACCCCTGAGCGCCCGAACCATAGCTCCAGGGGCCCAACCCCTGAGCGCCCGAATCATAGCTCCAGGGGCCCAACCCCTGGGGCCCCCAACACCAGCTCCAGGGGCCCAACCCCTCGGGGCCCCAACACCAGCTCCAAGGGCCCTACCCCTGAGCGCCCGAACCATAGCTCCAGGGGCCAATCCCCTGAGCGCCCGAACCATAGCTCCAGGGGCCCAACCCCTGAACGCCTGAACCATAGCTCCAGGGCCCGAACCCCTGAGCGCCCGAACCATAGCTCCAGAAGCCCAACCCCTGAGCGCCCGACCATAGCTCCAGGGGCCCAACCCCTGGGGGCCCCAACACCAGCTCCAGGGGCCCAACCCCTGAGCGCCCGAGCCATAACTCCAGTGGCCCAACCCCTGTAGGCCCCAACACCAGCTCCATGCCCCAACCCCTGAGCGCCCGAACCATAGCTCCAGGGGCCCAACCCCTGAGTGCCCCAACACCAGCTCGACGGGCCCAACCCCTGAGCCCCCGAATCATCGCTCCAGGGGCCCAACCCGTGAGCGCCCTAACCATAGCTCCAGGGACCAAAACCCTGTGAGCCCGAACCATAGCTCCAGGGGGTCACCCCTGAGCGCCCGAACCATGGCTCAAGGGGCCCAGCCCCTGAGCGCCCGAACTATAGCTCCAGGGGCCCAACCGCTGAGCGCCCTAAACATAGCTCCAGGGGCCAAAACCCTGTGAGCCCGAACCATAGCTCCAGGGTCCCAACCCCTGAGCGCCCGAACCATAGCTCCAGGGGCCGAACCCGTGGGGGTCCCAACACGAGCTCCAGGGGCCCAAGCCCTGAGCGCCCGAACCATAGCTCCAGGGGACCAACCCATGAGCGCCCGAACCATAGCTCCAGAGGCCCAACCCCTGGGGGCCCAAACAGCAGCTCCAGGGGCCCAACCCCTGGAGGCCCCAACACCAGCTCCAGGGGCCCAACCCCTGAGCGCCCGAACCATAGCTCCAGGGGCCCAACCCCTCAGCGCCCGAACCATAGATCCAGAGGCCCAACCCCTGAGCGCCCGAACCATAGCTCCAGGGGCCCAGCCCCTGGGGGCCCCAACACCAGCTCCAGGGGCCCAACCCCTGAGCGCCCGAACCATAGCTCCAGGGGCCCAACCCCTGGAGGCCCCAACACCAGCTCCAGGCCCCAACCCCTGAGCTCCCGAACCATAGCTCCAGGGGCCCATCCTCTTGGGGCCCCAACACAAGCTTCAGAGCCCAAACCCTGAGCGTCCGAACAATAGCTCCAGGGGCCCAACCCCTGGGTGCCCGAACACCAGCTCCACGGGCCCAACCCCTGAGCGCCCGAACCATAGCTCCAGGGGCCCAACCCCTGAGCGCCCGAACCATACCTCCAGGGGCAAAACCCCTGTGGGCCCGAACCATAGCTCCAGGGTCCCAACCCCTGAGCGCTCGAACAATAACTCCAGGGTCCCAACCCCTGAGCGACCGAACCATAGCTCCAGGGTCCCAACCCCTGAGCACCCGAACCATAGCTCCAGGGTCCCAACCCCTGAGCGCCCGAACCATAGATCCAGGGGCCCAACCCCAGAGCGCCCGAACCATAGCTCCAGTGGCCCAAACCCTGGGGGCCAAAACACCAGCTGCAGCCGCCCAACCCCTGGGGGCCCCAACACCTGCTCCAGGAGCCCAACCCCTGAGCGCCCCAACACCAGCTGCAGAGGCCCAACCCCTGAGCGCCCGAACCACAGCTCCAGGGGCCCAACCCCTGGAGGCTCCAGCACTAGCTCCAGTGGCCCAACCCCTGAGCGCCCGAACCATAGCTACAGGGGCCCAACCCCTGAGCGCCCGAACCATAGCTCCAGGGGCCCAACCCCTCGGGGCCCCAACACCAGCTCCAGGGGCCCAAACCCTGAGCGCCCGAACCATAGCTCCAGGGGCCCAACCCCTGAGTGCCCGAACCATAGCTCCAGGGGCCCAACCCCTGAGCGCCAGAACCATAGCTCCAGGGGCCCAACTCCTGGGGGCCCCAACACCAGCTCCAGGGGCCCAACTCCTGGGGGCCCAAACACCACCTCCAGGGGCCCAACCCCTGAGCGCCCGAACCATAGCTCCAGGTGCCCAACCCCTGAGCGCCCGAACGATAGCTCCAGGGGCCGAACCCCTGAGCGATCGAACCATAGCTCCAGGGGCCCAACCCCTGAGCACCCGAACCATAGCTCCTGGGGCCCAACCCCTGAGCGTCCGAACCATAGCTCCAGGGGCCCAACCCCTGAGCGCCCGAACCACAGCTCCAGAGGGCCAACCCCTGCGTGCCCGAACCATAGCTTCAGTGGCCCAGCCCCTGGGTGCCCCAACACCAGCTCCACGGGCCCAACTCCTGAGCGCCCGAACCATAGCTCCAGGGACCCAACCCCTGAGCGCCCGAACCATAGCTCCAGGGGCCAAACCCCTGTGGGCCCGAACCATAGCTCCAGGGGCCCAACCCCTGAGCGCCCGAACCATAGCTCCAGGGGCCCAAACCCAGAGCGCCCTAACCATAGCTCCAGGGGCCCAACCCCTGGGGGCCCCAACACCAGCTGCAGGGGCCCAACCCCTGAGCGCCCGAACCATACCTCCAGGCGCCCAACCCCTGGGTGCCCCAACACGAGCTCCCGGGGCCCAACCCCTAAGCGCCCGAACGACAGCTCCAGTGGCCCAACCCCTGACCGCCTGAACCATAGCTCCAGGGGCGAAATCCCTGTGGGCCCGAACCATAGCTCCAGGGGCACAACCCCTGAACGCCCTAACCATAGCTCCAGGGGCCCAACCCCTGAGCGCCCGAACCACAGCTCCAGGGGCCCAACCCCTGGGGGCCCCAACACCAGCTCCAGGGGCCCAACCCCTGAGCGCCCGAACCATAGCTCCAGGGGCCCAACCCCTGGGTGCCCCAACACCAGCTCGACGGGCCCAACCCCTGAGCCCCCGAACCATCGCTCCAGGGGCCCAACCCCTGTGCGCCCTAACCATAGCTCCAGGGGCCAAAAATCTGTGAGCCCGAACCATAGCTCCAGGGGCCCACCCCTGAGCGCCCGAACCATAGCTCCAGGGTCCCAATCCCTGAGCGCCCGAACCATATCTCCAGGGGCCCAACCCCTGAGCGCCCGAACCATAGCTCTGGAGGCCCAACCCATGAGCGCCCGAACCATTGCTCCAGAGGTCCAACCCCTGGGGGCCCAAACACCAGCTCCAGGGGCCCAACCCCTGGAGGCCCCAACACCAGCTCCAGGGGCCCAAACCCTGAGCGCCCGAACCATAGCTCCAGGGGCCCAACCCCTCAGCGCCCGAACCATAGATCCAGAGGCCCAACCCCTGAGCGCCCGAACCATAGCTCCAAGGGCCCAGCCCCTGGGGGCCCCAACACCAGCTCCAGGGGCCCAACCCCTGAGCTCCCGAACCATAGCTCCAGGGGCCCAACCCCTGGAGGCCCCATCACCAGCTCCAGGCCCCAACCCCTGAGCTCCCGAACCATAGCTCCAGGGGCCCATACTCTGGGGGCCCCAACACAAGCTTCGGAGCCCAAACCCTGAGCGTCCGAACAATAGCTCCAGGGGCCCAACCCCTGGGTTCCCGAACACCAGCTCCACGGGCCCAACCCCTGAGCGTCCGAACCTTAGCTCCAGGGGCCCAACCCCTGAGCGCCCGAACCATAGCTCCAGGGTCCCAACCCCTGAGCGCCCGAACCATAGCTCCAGGGGCCCAACCCCTGAGCTCCCGAACCATAGCTCCAGTGGCCCAACCTCTGGGGGCCAAAACACCAGCTGCAGCCGCCCAACCCCAGGGGGCCCCAACACCAGCTCCAGGGGCCCAACCCCTGAGCGCCCCAACACCAGCTCCAGAGGCCCAAGCCCTGAGCGCCCGAACCACAGCTCCAGGGGCCCAACCCCTGGAGGCTCCAGCACCAGCTCCAGTGGCCCAACCCCTGAGCGCCCGAACCATAGCTCCAGGGGCCCAACCCCTGAGCGCCCGAACCATAGCTCCAGGGGCCTAACCCCTGGGCGCCCGAACCATAGTTCCAGGGTCCAACCCCTGAGCACCCGTACCATAGCTCCAGGGGCCCAACCCCTGAGCGCCCGAACCATAGCTCCAGGGGCCGACCCCTGGGGGCCCCAACACCAGCTCCAGGGGCCCAACCCCTGGGGGAACCAACACCAGCTCCAGGGGCCCAACCCCTGAGCGCCCGAACCATAGCTCCAGGGGCGCAACCCCTGAACGCCCGAACCATAGTTCCAGGGGCCCAACCCCTGAGCGCCCGAACCATAGCTCCAGGGGCCTAACCCCTGGGCGCCCGAACTATAGCTCAAGGGACTCAAACACGGAGCGCCCGAACCATAGCTCCAGGGGCCCAACCCCTGAGCGCCCGAACCATAGCTCCAGGGGCCTAACCCCTGGGCACCCGAACTATAGCTCGAGGGACTCAAACACGGAGCGCCCGAACCATAGCTCCAGGGGCCCAACCCCTGAGCGCCCGAACCATAGCTCCAGGGCCCAAAACCCTGGGGGTCCCAACACCAGTGTAGGTATTGTAAAAAGGAGGGACACCTTATTAAGGATTGCCCTACGCGACCTCCTAGACAGTTTCCAAAACAGGAAGCATTGCCCTTTCCTGCTCCACCAGCCCCAGCTCTTAACTACTAGGAAAGCCAGGAGACTAATAACATCGTCATCGCCCCCTTGTTCATGTGGACCAAACTGGTCCAACTGTTTCTTGTCTAATAAATGGTGTCCCTACCCCTTGCTTGGTTGATACAGGAGCTTCTAGGTCCACTTTAAGAGCACAAGATTTCTCTACTGTACCTCTTTCCACTGAGGTCGTAACTGCTGTGGGAGTGGAAAATACCCCTATTCCCCATCCTGTGTCATCTCCCCTATCTATATCTATTGGCCCCCTTTCTGCTGATCGTGCTTTCCTTCTCAGTCCGTGCTCCCTTGTAAACCTTTTAGGAAAGGATCTGTTGTGCAAACTTCATTGCACTATCTTTTGCTCTCCAAATGGGGTCTTTTTAGAGGTCCCTGACCCGGCTCATAATGAGGTTTTAGGTCTACTCCAAATTGATCCAGCCCCAGATCGGGAACCCGACCCCAGTCCTTCCTTGTTGCAACAGGAACTACTGGCAAGGGTACCCCCGTCACTGTGGGCTGAGCATGCTAATCAAGTAGGACGCATTTGTTCTGCTCAATCTGTCAAAATTCGTCTCAATCCAAGCAAACCTCTTCCTAGAGTCCGGCAATACCCCCTCTCTCAGCAAGCTGAGGAGGGAATTCGTCCGGTTCTTTCTGCTCTGCTTAAACAGGGAGTCATAGTTCCGACAGTGAGTGAATGTAATACTCCCATTCTACCTGTCCGAAAACCAGGGAAAAATACCTGGCGATTTGTACAGGATTTGCGTGCTATTAATGCTGCTGTCCTCCCAACTTTTCCGGTGGTTCCAAATCCTGCTACCATTCTCTCTTGTATCCCTCCCACTGCTCAGTACTTTTCTGTGATAGATTTGTGCTCTGCTTTCTTTTCTATTCCTATTCATGTAAATAGCCAGTTTCTCTTTGCGTTTACTTATCAGGGAGCTCAGTATACTTGGACCAGACTACCCCAAGGTTATACTGAGTCCCCTACTATCTTCTCTCAAATCTTAAAGAAAGATCTGGATGATATCTCTTTTCCAAATGGGTCTGTCCTAGTTAAGTATGTAAATGATTTGTTGCTTGCTTCTAACTCTTTGGAAGCTTCAAAAACGGATACATTGGTTTTGTTACAAGCCTTAGCTCAAAAGGGTCATAAGGCTTCAAAAGAAAAATTACAACTCTGTCTCCCTGTAGTGCATTATCTAGGTCATGATATTTCTGCAGGAAAACGCGCTTTGTCTCCTTCGCAGGTGCAGGCAATTCAAAAAATCCCCAGGCCAATTACAAAAAAGCAGCTTAGGGGATTCTTGGGAATGGCAGGCTACTGTAGGCAATGGATTCTGGGTTATGCGTCTCTTGTACGGCCCTTACAAAATTTAACTCTTAATAAGATCTCTGATCCTATTCCCTGGCCCGTGGAAGCAGAGGAAGCGTTTCAACAAATCAAAATTGCTTTAACTAAAGCCCCTGCTCTCGGTTTACCTGATTATAAAAAACCATTTACTCTTTTCTGTCATGAAAGAGAAGGCTCAGCCCAGGGTGTTCTCACTCAAACCCACGGAGAAAAACACAGACCCATAGCCTACTTTAGTTCCTCATTAGACCCGGTAGCAGCTGGGCTACCCCCCTGCCTCCGGTCTGTTGCCGCAGCTGCAATACTAGTTGAAGCCTCCGCCTCCCTAGTTCTTGACAGTCCGTTAACTGTTGCAGTTCCTCATGCTGTCACCGCTCTCTTAACTAAAGGCAAAACACAGCATCTTTCAAATTCCAAACTCACCAAGTATAAAATGCTTCTTTTAAATGCTGCAAATGTTACTTTGGCTAGGTGCCCAGTACTAAATCCTGCTTCTCTTCTCCCCACGGCAACCGATGGGGAACCCCATGATTGCTTATCTGTAACTGCTAAATTATCTACTCCCAGATCTGATCTGCAGGATATTCCCTTGAAAAACCCAGAGTTAATTTATTATGTAAATAATTACTGTTTAAAAAATGCGAAAAAATAGCTAGTAACAGACTATGCTGGGTACAACCAACAAAGTATTATAAAACATTTCTCTCTTCCTTTTAGTTTTAGCTTAAGTTGCTAAAACTGTTTGCTCTTATTCGAGCCTGTTGCTTGGCGTGTGCCTTAAAGGTAGTACATAATTATAAACGGCTGTAAAACCAAAGCACCTATTAGCCACGGCCCATATGTCAATGCTCCTTACAATTTCCCCCTGCTATTGCTGTGGTTAAATCTGCAGCCCATGTAGGCAAGGAGGGAACGATTGCTTCTGTATTTAAGTATGGGTATACTCCAGAGTTTACAAGCATTGCCCAGCAATACTGCCAAACATGCCCTATCTGTATGGCATATAACAATGGGCGACCGGTTCGAACCACCCAGGCAGCACACCCGCCATCCTGGGAACCGTTTGTAAACATCCAAATAGACTTCATAAATATGCCTAAGTGTTGTTCATATAAATACGTGCTTGTGTGCGTATGCATGTATTCTGGGTGGGTAAAGGCTTACCCATGTGCTAAGGCAAACTCAACCACTGTAGCAAAAAAGTTGCTCAAAAAAAAATTTATTCCTCGTTTTGGTATTCCCATCTCAATTAACAGTGACAGAGGAACCCATTTCACAGGTCAAATCACTCAACAAATCTGTAAGGCCCTCCATGTGGACCAACGTTTACACTGTGCTCACCATCCTCAGAACGCGGGAGCAGTGGAACGGAAAAATGGGGATCTAAAAAAACAAGTTAGCAAAACTGTGTGCGGAAACAGGCCTCAAGTGGCCAGATGCACTTCCTCTGGCATTAATGCAAATAAGAAACACTCCCATGCGTAAGCATGGATTGTCTCCTCATGAGATTCTCATGGCTAGACCAATGAGGATGCCAGTATCCCCGCCTCTGCCCCCTAACTCCCAAAATTTGCACCTCTGTGATAAAAGTGTACTAGAGTATTGCAAAGCGCTAATGAGACATGTTAGATTTATCCATTCACAGGTCCAAAGTGCCCTACCCGATCCAGCTGAAACTGCATGCCATCCTTTGGAACCTGGCGACTGGGTTTGCTGTAAGGTATTCCAACGAAAATCCGCCTTGGAGCCCAGGTGGAGAGGTCCATTCCAGGTCTTACTAACCACCCATACTGCAGTGAAGTGCCAAGGACTCCCAAATTGGGTACACGCATCTCACTGCAAAAAGGTAACGCCTCCTTTGGATCCCCCCGGTGCCCCGCTTGTTCCACAGCCTCAGCCGGCAACGTCAGCAGGTGAACCTGAGCAAGAACCCAAGTATTGCCTTCGAAGTCGGCAGGTCGTATAAAGCATCATAACCGATCCACAAACCAAGATAAAACAGACTGCACGAGTGCGGAAATGGCTATTGCCTTCTCTCTGTTTTATCACCATCCTAATGTTTTTCCTAAACATTTATGATTCTTACTTACTCTCAGTTGCTGCCCGAAAGACTACTTCACTGCGCTTCCTGTCAACAGTCAAGCCAAAAGTGAAAACAACCACTCCACACTACCCGATGTGTGGGATCGCAGCCAAGGGAAAAGAAAAATTCACTCCTCGTTCTGCTTTGTGTAGCAGACAAAACCTTGCTACCGAACAAAAAGGAAGAGTAAAAAGGTCTCAGGAAACCTCCACCATTAAACCAAAGACTCTTACTATAGAGAACGTTAAAAATTGGCCATGGTATAAAAGACGTTACGTAATGTGGTATCAGGGAGGAACTTGTGGTTATGCAACATGGTCTTGTGGGATACACTGGCTATTGGGATTTATCCCTAGTGCAGGTCAATGCCGCCCAGGTCAGGTCCCCTGGCCATGTCACATTATTCCAGAATTATTAGACCACCCCCACACCTCCCCTGTTCCCCCCATGGTCCCTCCTCTGAGTAATCCACCCATAGTAACCCCATCCATTAATATCTCGGACAGTCGTACCCCTCCTGAGCCCCAGACAGATCCATACTTACCCAAGACCTCAACTGTTAGACAGTGGCCTAGGCCCTCTTCCACTGGTAATTTGTTTTCTTACTGTCTAACCAAGTTAATTTTCTCTTCGCAGGGTCAGGTATATGAACGATATATTAAGTGGAATGCATTTGGTATGGTGTATCTTAGTTATCATAATGTAACCTCTTATATTAATTATACAGGAGAGCCTGACCAATCTAACATTTTCATAGATACATGGGACACTGACCATGATATAGATCTTGTACTAGTCCCAGGTACATGCTGGCCTCTTTATGGTAAAGGTCCCGAATGTTTTGTAGCCACTCATGCCACCCGAACTAATGTTACTGTTAGCAGAATATGTTTAGCCACTGTAGGGTTCCTTTGTGTTCAGGCTAGACTTGCAAAAAGTAGAAAAAGAAGGGATATCGTTAACACTCTGCTGCATGGTGCTAACACTGCAGCATCAGCCTGGATTATATACAAAACGCAGGAACATAAAAGTCATCTGGGACAATTAGACCAAGCTCAGGGGTTTATTTCCGGGGCTCAAATTACTGAGGAGAAGGCCGGTGTAGGCGCACTCCACACTATTTCGACACTGAGTATTGTTACCCAGACTCTACTCACACAAATGGTCCACCAGGTTGCTACGACAGGAAAGGCATTGCAGTGGGATCAAGCATGTTCAAAAGTACAGGACTATCTCAATACTATTCTTTTCTCTTTACGCAAGGACCTTGAACAACAGCGCTGGCCCACTGCCCTTACCAATACATCTGGTATTCCCCTCGATTTGTGGCCATGGAGGTGTTGGCGCTCACAGTGTTCCTTCCGGGCTTATGGACCCGTGAAAGGATTTTGGGCCCCCACTTACCGTATCCTTCCAGGCCCCTGGGGTGGTTGTTTGTGGAACTGGGTAATTCATCGAAATGTTTGGGAAATTAAACCTCCTGGCGGTCCTAACCGCTTCTTAATTGGTGCCCCGGCTATAACCCCTGACCTTTAAATAGGTCTAGGTAATCTCTGGACCTATTGGCCTTAGCAGCCCCCGCAACTGCAATGCTTTAGAAAACTACACCCAGGAAAGGTAGTAACTGTTCACCACCGAATATGTTGGGAAGGCCCTGGTACTTTACAAGATCTAGCTTCCCATAACTTACTGTCTGCTAACAGCAGCTACGTTCATGTTAATTCTTCAATCATACATGATGTGGCTTTTAATCTCCACACTAGCTCAGGCATTCACAACATTTACTGGCCCGCAGAAAAAGACTATCAGGTTTATTTAGAATTCCAGGTTCCCTTCGACTGGACCTCTGTTGTCCCCGACCAATTTCACTCACTGCTATCCCTCCTACCAAAAATTCAATCTATTTCACATTTACAAACCCAAATCCACTATTTAGAAACTGTCTACCAGGAAGCTTTAAATGCCCTTCAAACGGCTCATTTAGTCTCTACCCTCTGTGTTAAAGGTGATGTTCTGTGTCAATTCACAAAAAGTTTTCAATCACCCCAAAAACACCCTTGGTATGTATGGCTTCTTTTCATTATTGGTACAATTACCTTTGTATGTATTTGCTGTTGGTGTTGCTGTAATTGCTGGACGCATTGTACTTGCCCTAGTATTCCTTCCCGCTCCTATTCCCCTCCACAATTGGGTCCTCTTTACCCTGTCAGACCCGAACCATATTACACACCCACCAATGTCAATAATGATATTTGTGTTACTTTCAGAACTAGCCTCTCTGATAACGTTCAGACCCCTTCCAACAATCCCCAGGAAGGTAACACTGACCAAGAAACGGTGGATCAGGAAACGATCGAACAAATTGCCCAGGAGCTTATGAATATTCCCCTATCAGATATTGATGAAGTGTTTGCTGCTGGGTTAAATCCAACAGCAAACAAAGGAGGGAATTGATAAAGAAAACTAACCCCAGGCCCAAAAGCCAGGTCTTGATGCTGCCAAAAATTAAATCAAGACCATAGGCCTCAATCATACTAACATATAGTAAAGTAAGAAAAGTTGATTTTCCACTAACTCTCCTGAGGCTCACTCTCTGATTTCTCTATACACTACTATTATCACACTATTATTAAAATGCTGCCTTTAAGGGATTAAAACTAATATAAAGTCCCTTGTATTACTACTGAAATAGACTAACAACTGCTAGGTCACTGTAGTTTATTAAAAAGCTTGTGCACGCATAAAAATAACCCCAATGTACTTGGCCAAAGGAACAAACATGTATTTTTGAACCCAAGTTCCTCAAATTTTGCTTGGGAGCACAGCTGCAGAAACCGCAAGTAGGTGGACACCAGGTGCCAAGATCCTGACAAACAAAACAACCTGTAAAAAGGGGAAGTTGCAAAGGGCAAGCTTGCAAAATTAGCTTATTTTATATGTTTTTAGGAAATGGTGTCATTGTATTAACCAAATATGGTATATTCGGATGCATAAGTTCATATGCTAATGTGCGGTTTTTGGCTATATAAACCCAGGTACCACTGCTGTAAGGTAGAGCGACTTTCCCTTGCTAGGGGACTTTGTCGTCTCTCCCTGCATATATGCTTGTATTCTCTGATTAATCAATAAAGGAGCCTCAGGCTGTCTGATCAACTCAACTGAGTGGTGGTCCTTTTCCACGACACCTGAGCGCCCGAACCATAGCTCCAGGGGCCTAACCCCTGAGCACCCAAACCATAGCTCCAGGGCCCAAACCCTGGGGGCCCCAACACCAGCTCCAGGGGCCCAACCCCTGGGGGCCCCAACACCAGCTCCACGGGCCCAAAACCTGAGCGCCCCAACACCAGCTCCAGGGGCCCAACCCCTGAGTGCCCGAGCCATAACTCCAGGGGCCCCACCCCTGAGCGCCCCAACACCAGCTCCAGGGGCCCAACCCCTGAGCGCCCGAACAATAGCTCAAGGGGCCCAACCCCTGAGCGGCCGAATCATAGCTCCAGGGGCCTAACCCCTGGGGGCCAGAACACCAGCTCCAGGGGCCCAACCCCTGAGCGCCCGAGCCATAACTCCAGGGGCCCCACCCCTGGGGGCCCCAACACCTGCTCCAGGGGCCCAACCCCTGGGGGCCCCAACATCAGCTCCAGGGGCCCAACCCCTTAGAGCCCGAACCGTAGCTCCAGGGGCCCAACCCCAGAGCGCCGGAGCCATAGCTCCAGAGGCCCAACCCCTGGAGGCCCCAACACCAGCTCTAGGGACCCAACCCCTGGGGGCCCAACACGAGCTCCAGGGGCCCAACCCCTGAGCGCCCGAACCATAGCTCCAGGGGCCCAACCCCTGAGGGCCCCAACACCAGCTCCATGGGCCCAACCCCTGAGCGCCTGAACCATAGCTCCAGGGGCTAAACCCCTGAGCGCCCGAACCATAGCTCCAGGGGCCCAACCCCTGAGCGAACGAACCATAGCTCCAGGGGCCCAACCCCTGAGAGCCCGAACCATAGCTCCAGGGGCCCTAAACCTAGTTGCCCCAACACCAGCTTCAGGGGCCCAACCCCTGGGGGCCCCAACACCATCTCCAGGGGCCCAACAACTGAGCGCCCCAAAACCAGCTCCAGAGACCCAACCCCTGAGCCCCCGAACCATAGCTCCAGGGGCCCAAACCCTGGGGGCCCAAACACCAGCTCCAGGGGCCCAACCCCTGAGACCCTGAACCATAGTTCCAGGGGCCCAGCCCCTGAGCGTCCGAACCATAGCTCCACGGGCCGAACCCCTGGGGGCCCCAACATTAGCTCCAGGGGCCCAACCCCCGAGCGCCAGAATCATAGCTCCAGGGGCCCAACCCCTGAGCGCCCGAACCATAGCTTCAGGGGCCCAACCCCTGGGGGACCCAACACCAGCTCCAGGGGCCCAAACCCTGAGCGCCCGAACCATGGCTCCAGGGGCCCAACCCCTGAGCGCCCGAACCATAGCTCCAGGGGCCCAACCCCTGGGGGCCCCAACACCAGCTCCAGGGGCCCAAACCCTGGGGGCCCCAACACCAGCTCCAGGGACCCAACCACTGGGGGCCCCAACACCAGCTCCAGGGCCGAACAACTGGGGGCCCCAACACCAGCTCCAGGGGCCCAACCCCTGAGCGCCCCAACACCAGCTCCAGAGATCCAACCCCTGAGCGCCCGAACCATAGCTCCTGGGGCCCAAACCCTGGGGGACCCAACACCTGCTCCAGGGACCCAACCCCTGGGGGCCCCAACACCACCTCCAGGGGCCCAACCCCTGAGCGCCCGAACCATAGCTCCAGGGGCCCAACCCCTGAGCGCCCGAACCATAGCTCCAGGGGCCCAACCCCTGGAGGACCCAACACCAGCTCCAGGGGCCCAACACCTGAGCGCCACAACACCAGCTCCAGGGGCCCAACCCCTGAGAGCCCGAACCATAGTTGCAGAGGCCCAACCCCTGAGCGCCCGAACCATAGCGGCAGGGGCCCAACCCCTGGGGGAACAACACCACCTCCAGGGGCCCAACCCCTGGGTGCCCCAACACCAGATCCAGGGGCCCAACCCCTGGGAGCCCCAACACCAGCTCCAGGGGCAACACCCCTGAGCGCCCCAACACCAGCTCCAGAGACCCAACCCCTGGGTGCACTAACCATAGCTCTAAGGGGCCCAACCCCCGGGGGCTCCAACACCAGCTCCAGGGGCCCAACCCCTGAGCCCCTGAACCATAGCTCCAGGGGCCCAACACGTAAGCGCTCGAACCATAGCTCCAGGGGCCCAACCCCTGAGTGCCCGAACAATAGCTAAAGTGGCCCAACCCCTGGAGGCCCCTACACCAGCTCCAGGGGCCCAACCCCTGGGAGCCCCAACACCAGTTCCAGGGGCCCAACCCCTGGGGGCCCGAACCATCGCTCCAGGGGCCCAACCCCTGGGGGCCCGAACCATAGCTCCAGGGGCCCAACCCCTGAGCGCCCGTACCATAGCTCCAGTGGCCGAACCTCTGAGCTCCCGAACCATAGCTCCAGGGGCCCAAACCCTGAGCGCCCGAACAATAGCTCCAGGGGCTCAACCCCTGGGGGCCCCAACACCACCTCCAGGGGCCCAACCCCTGGGGGCCCCAACACCAGCTCCAGGGGCCGAACTCCTGGGCGCCCCAACACCAGCTCCAGGGGCCCAACCAATGAGCGCCCCAACACCAGCTCCAGAGGTCCAACCCCTGAGCGCCCGAACCATAGCTCCAGGGGCCCAACCCCTGAGCGCCCGAACCATAGCTCCAGGGGCCCAACCCCTGACCGCCCGAACCACAGCTCCAGAGGCCCAACACCTGAGCGCCCGAACCATAGCTCCAGGGGCGCAAACCCTGGAGGCCCCAACACCACCTCCAGGGGCCCAACCCCTGGGGGCCCCAAAACCAGATCCAGGGGCCCAGCCCCTGGGGGCCCCAACACCAGCTCCAGGGGCCCAACCCCTAGGGGCCCCACCACCAGCTCCAGGGGCCCAATGCCTGAGCGTCCGTACCATATCTCCAGAGGCCCAACCCCTGAACGCCCGAAGCATAGCTCCAGGGGCCCAACCCCTGAGCGCCCGAACTATAGCTCCAGGGGCCCAACCCCTGAGAGCCCCAACACCAGCTCCAGAGACCCAACCCATGGGTGCCCGAACCATAGCTCCAGGGGCCCAACCCCTGGGGGCCCCAACACCAGCTCCAGGGGCCCAACCCCTGAGAACCCGAACCATAGCTTCAGGGGCCCAACCCCTGGGGGCCCCAACACCAGCTCCATTGGCCCAACCCCTGGGGGCCCCAACAGCAGCTCCAGGGGCCAAACCCCTGAGCGCCCGAACCATAGCTCCAGGTGCGCAACCCCTGAGCGCCCGAACCATAGCTCCAGGGGCCCAAACCCTGGGGGCCCCAACACCAGCTCCAGAGACCCAACCCCTGAGCCCCTGAACCATAGTTCCAGGGGCCCAAACCCTGAGAGCCCGAACCATAGCTCCAGGGGCCGAACCGCTGGGGGCCCCAAAACCAGCTGCAGGGGCCCAAATCCTGGGGGTCCCAACACAAGCTCCAGGGGCCCAATCCCTGAGCGCCAATACACCAGCGCAAGAGGCCCAACCCCTGGGGGCCCCAACACCAGCTCCAGGAGCCTAACCCCTGGGCGCCCCAACACCAGCTCCAGGGGCCCAGCCACTGAGCGCCCCAACAGTAGCTCCAGGGGCCCAACCCCTAGGGGTCCCAACACCAATTCCATGGGCCCAGCCCCTGAGCGCCCGAAGCATAGCTCCAGAGGCCCAACGCCTGAGCGCCCGAACCATAGCTCCAGGGGCCCAACCCCTGGAGACTCCAACACCAGCTCCAAGGGCCCAACCCCTGAGCGCCCCAACACCAGCTCCAGGGGCCCAACCCTGGGGGCCCCAACACCAACTTCAGGGGCCCAACCCCTGAGCACCCGAACCATAATTCCAGGGGCCCAACCCCTGAGCGCCCGAACCATAGCTCAAGGGGCCGAACCCCTGGGTGCCCCAACACCAGCTCCAGGGGCCCAAACCCAGACCCCCGAACCATAGTTCCAGGGGCCCAACCCCTGGGGGCCCCAACACCAGCTCCAGGGGCCCAACCCCTGAGCGCCTGAAAACCAGCTCCAGGGGCCAAACCCCTGAGCGCACGAACCATAGCTCCAGGGGCCCAACCCCTGACCGCCCGAACCATAGCTCCAGTGGCCCAACCCCTGGGGGCCCGAACACCAGCTCCAGGGGCCCAACCCCTGAACTCCCGAGGCATAGCTCCAGGGGCCCAACCCCTCAGCGCCCGAGCCATAGCTCCAGGGGCACACCCCTGGGGGCCCCAACACCAGGTCCAGGTCCCCAACCCCTGGGGGCCCCAACACCAGCTTCAGGGGCCCAACCTCTGAGCGCCCGAAGCATAGCTCCAGGGGCCCAACCCCTGAGCACCCGAGCCATAGCTCCAGGGACCAAAGCCCTGGGGGCCCCAACACCAGCTCCAGGGCCCCAACCCCTGGGGGCCCCAACACGAGCTGCAGGGGCCCAAACCCTGAGCGCACGAACCATAGCTCCAGGGGCCCAACCCCTGAGCGCCCGAACCATAGCTCCAGGGGTCCAGCCCCTGAGCGCCCGAACCATAGCTCCAGGGGCCCAACCCCTGAGCGCCCGAACCATAGCTCCAGGGGGCCAACCCCTGAGCGCCCGAACCATAGCTCCAGGGGCCCAACCCCTGGGGGCCCAAACACCAGCTCCAGGGGCCCAGCCGCTGAGCGCCCGAACCAGAGCTCCAAGGGCTCAACACCTGAGCGCCCGAACCATAGCTCCAGGGGTCCAACCCCTGAGCGCCCGAACCATAGCTCCAGGGGCCCAACCCCTGAGCGCCCGAACCATAGCTCCAGGGGCCCAACCCCTGGGGGCCCCAACACCAGCTCCAGGGGCCCAACTTCTGGGGGTCCTAACACCAGCTCCAGGGGCCCAAACCCTGAGCGCAACAACACCAGCTCCAGAGGCCCAACCCTTGAGCCCCCGAACCATAGCTCCAGGGGCCCAACCCCTGGGGGCCCCAACACCAGCTCCAGGGGCCCAACCTCTGGGGGTCCTAACACCAGCTCAGGGGCCCAAACCCTGAGCGCACCAACACCAGCTCCAGGGGCCCAATCCCTGGGAGCCCCAACACCAGTTCCAGGGGCCCAACCCCTGGGGGCCCGAACCATCGCTCCAGGGGCCCAACCCCTGAGCGCCCGTACCATAGCTCCAGGGGCCCAGCCCCTGAGCGCCCGTACCATAGCTCCAGGGGCCGAACCCCTAAGCTCCCGAACCATAGCTCCAGGTGCCCAAACCCTGAGCGCCCGAACAATTGCTCCAGGGGCCCAACCCCTGGGGGCCCCAACACCACCTCCAGGGGCCCAACCCCTGGGGGCCCCAACACCAGCTCCAGGGGCCGAACTCCTGGGCGCCCCAACACCAGCTCCAGGGGCCCAACCAATGAGCGCCCCTACACCAGCTCCAGAGGTCCAACCCCTGAGCGGCCGAAACATAGCTCCAGGGGCCCAACCCCTGAGCGCCCGAACCATAGATCCAGGGGCCCAACCCCTGACCGCCCGAACCATAGCTCCAGAGGCCCAACACCTGAGCGCCCGAACCGTAGCTCCAGGGGCCCAAACCCTGGGGGCCCCAACACCAGCTCCAGGGGCCCAACCTCTGGGGGCCCCAACACCAGCTCCAGGGGCCCAACCCCTGAGCGCCGAACCATAGCTCCAGGGGCACAAACCCTGAGCGCCTGAACCATAGCTCCAGGGGCCCAACCCCTGAGCGCCCCAACACCAGCTCCAGGGGCCCAACCACTGAGGGCCCCAACACCAAATCCAGGGGCCCAACCCCTGAGCGCCCGAACCATAGCTCCAGGGCCCAACCCCTGGGGGCCCCTACACCAGCTCAAGGGGCCCAACCCCTGAGCGCCCCAACACCAACTTCAAGGGCCCAACCCCTGGGGGCCCCAACACCAGCTCCAGGGGCCCAACCCCTGGGGGCCCCAACACCAGCTCCAGGGGTCCAACCCCTAAGCACCCGAACCATAGCTCCAGGGGCCCAACCCCTGAGCGTCTGAACCATAGCTCCAGGGGCCCAATCCCTGAACGCCCGAACCATAGCTCCAGGGGCCCAAACCCTGAGCGCCCCAACACCAGCTCCCGGGGCCCAAACCCTGGGGGCCCCAACACCACATCCAGAGGCCCAACACCTGAGCATCCGAACCATAGCTCCAGGGGCCCAACCCCTTGGGGCCCCAACACCAGCTCCAGGGGCCCAACCCCTGAGAGCCCGAACCATAGCTCCAGAAGCCCAAACCCTGAGCGCTCCAACCATAGCTCCAGTGGCCCAAACCCTGTGGGCCCCAAAACCAGTTCCAGGGGCCCAACCCCTGAGCGCCCGAACCATAGCTCCAGAGGCCCAACCCCTGAGCGCCCGAACCATAGCTCCAGGGGCCCAACCCATGAGCGCCCGAACCACAGCTCCAGGGGCCCAAACCCTGAGCGCCCGAACCATAGCTCCAGGGGCCCAAACCCTGAGCGCCCGAACCATAGCTCCAGGGGCCCAACCTCTGAGCTCCCGAACCATAGCTCCAGGAGCCCAGCCCCTGGGGGCCCCAACACCAGCTCCTGTGGCCCAACCCCTGAGCGCCCGAACCATAGCTCCAGGGGCCCAACCCCTGAGCACCCGAACAATACCTCCAGGGGCCCAAACCCTGGGGGACGCAACACCAGCTCCAGGGGCCCAACCCCTGGGGGCCCCAACATCAGCTCCAGGGGCCCAACCCCTGAGCGCCTGAAAACCAGCTCCTGGGGCCAAACCCCTAAGCGCACGAACCATAGCTCCAGGGGCTCAACCCCTGAATGCCCGAGGCATAGCTCCAGGGGCTCAACCCCTCAGCGCCCGAGCCATAGCTCCAGGGGCACACCCCTGGGGGCCCCAACACCAGGTCCAGGTCCCCAACCCCTGGGGGCCCCAACACCAGCTTCAGGGGCCCAACCTCTGAGCGCCCGAAGCATAGCTCCCTGGGCCCAACCCCTGAGCACCCGAGCCATAGCTCCAGGGACCAAAGCCCTGGGGGCCCCAACACCAGCTCCAGGGCCCCAACCCCTGGTGGCCCCAACACCAGCTCCAGGGTCCCAAACCCTGAGCACCCGAGCCATAGCTCCAGGGACCAAAGCCCTGGGGGCCCCAACACCAGCTCCAGGGCCCCAACCCCTGGTGGCCCCAACACCAGCTCCAGGGTCCCAAACCCTGAGCGCACGAACCATAGCTCCAGGGGCCCAACCCCTGAGCGCCCGAACCATAGCTCCAGGGGTCCAACCCCTGAGCGCCCGAACCATAGCTCCAGGGGCCCAACCCCTGGGGGCCCAAACAACAGCTCCTTGGGCCCAGCCCCTGAGCGCCCGAACCATAGCTCCAGGGGCCCAACCTCTGGGGGCCCAAACAACAGCTCCTTGGGCCCAGCCCCTGAGCTCCCGAACCAGAGCTCCAAGGGCTCAACCCCTGAGCGCCCGAACCATAGCTCCAGGGGTCCAACCCCTGAGCGCCCGAACCACAGCTCCAGGGGCCCAACCACTGAGCGACCGAACCATAGCTCCAGGGGCCCAACCCCTGGGGGCCCAAACACCAGCTCCAGGGGCCCAGCCGCTGAGCGCCCGAACCATAGTTCCAAGGGTTCAACCCCTGAGCGCCCGAACCATAGCTCCAGGGGCCCAACCCCTGAGCACCCGAACCATAGCTCCAGGGGCCCAACCCCTGGGGGCGCCAACACCAGCTCCAGGGGCCCAACCTCTGGGGGTCCTAACACCAGCTCCAGGGGCCCAAACCCTGAGCGCACCAACACCAGCTCCAGAGGCCCAACCCTTTAGCCCCCGAACCATAGCTCCATGGGCCCAACCCCTGGGGGACCCAACACCAGCTCCAGGGGCCCAACCTCTGGGGGTCCTAACACCAGCTCCAGGGGCCCAAACCCTGAGCGCACCAACACCAGCTCCAGGGGCCGTACCCCTGACCCCTGAACCATAGTTCCAGGGGCCCAACCCCTGAGGTCCCGAACCATAGCTCCAGGGGCCGAACCCCTGTGGGCCCCAAAAAGAGCTCGAGGGGCCCAACCCATGAGCGCCCGAACCATAGCTCCAGGGGCCGAACCCCTGGGAGCCCCAACACCAGCTCCAGGGGCCCAACCCCTGGAGGCCCCAACACCAGATCCAGGGGCCCAACCCCTGAGAGCCAAAACACCAGCTCCAGGGGCCCAACAACTGGGTTCCCCAACACCAGCTCCAGGGCCGAACAACTGGGGGCCCCAACACCAGCTCCAGGGGCCCAACCCCTGAGCGCTCCAACACCAGCTCCAGAGGTCCAACCCCTGAGCGCCCGAACCATAGCTCCAGGGGCCCAAACCCTGGGTGACCCAACACCTGCTCCAGGGACCCAACCCCTGGGGGCCCCAACACCACCTCCAGGGGCCCAACCCCTGAGCGCCCGGACCATAGCTCCAGGGGCCCAACCCCTGAGCGCCCGAACCATAGCTCCAGGGGCCCAACCCCTGGAGGCCCCAACACCAGCTCCAGGGGCCCAACCCCTGAGAGCCACAACACCAGCTGCAGGGGCCCAACCCCTGAGAGCCCGAACCATAGTTCCAGGGCCCAACCCCTGGGGGCCCCAACACCAGCTCCAGGGGCCCAACCCCTGGGGGCCCCAACACCAGCTCCAGGGGTCCAACCCCTGAGCACCCGAACCATAGCTCCAGGGGCCCAAACCCTGAGCACCCGAACCATAGCTCCAGGGGCCCAAACCCTGAGCACCCGAACCATAGCTCCAGGGGCCCAACCTCTGAGCTCCCGAAACATAGCTCCAGGAGCCCAGCCCCTGGGGGCCCCAACACCAGCTCCTGGGGCCAAACCCCTGAGCGCCCGAACCATAGCTCCAGGGGCCCAACCCCTGAGCACCCGAACAATACCTCCAGGGGCCCAAACCCTGGGGGACGCAACACCAGCTCCAGGGGCCCAACCCCTGGGGGCCCCAACACCAGCTCCAGGGGCCCAACCCCTGAGCGCCTGAAAACCAGCTCCAGGGGCCAAACCCCTGAGCGCACGAACCATAGCTCCAGGGGCCCAACTCCTGACCGCCCGAACCATAGCTCCAGTGGCCCAGCCCCTGGGGGCCCGAACACCAGCTCCAGGGGCCCAACCCCTGAACGCCCGAGGCATAGCTCCAGGGGCCCAACCCCTCAGCGCCCGAGCCATAGCTCCAGGGGCACACCCCTGGGGGCCCCAACACCAGGTCCAGGTCCCCAACCCCTGGGGGCCCCAACACCAGCTTCAGGGGCCCAACCTCTGAGCGCCCGAAGCATAGCTCCCTGGGCCCAACCCCTGAGCACCCGAGCCATAGCTCCAGGGACCAAAGCCCTGGGGGCCCCAACACCAGCTCCAGGACCCCAACCCCTTGGGGCTCCAACACCAGCTCCAGGGGCCCAAACCCTGAGCGCACGAACCATAGCTCCAGGGGCCCAACCCATGAGCGCCCGAACCATAGCTCCAGGGGTCCAACCCCTGAGCGCCCGAACCATAGCTCCCGGGGCCCAACCCCTGGGGGCCCAAACAACAGCTCCTTGGGCCCAGCCCCTGAACGCCCGAACCAGAGCTCCAAGGGCTTAACCCCTGAGCGCCCGAACCATAGCTCCAGGGGTCCAACCCCTGAGCGCCCGAACCACAGCTCCAGGGGCCCAACCACTGAGCGACCAAACCAAAGCTCCAGGGGTCCAACCCCTGAGCGCCCGAACCATAGCTCCAGGGGCCCAACCCCTGGGGGCCCAATCACCAGCTCCAGGGGCCCAGCCGCTGAGCGCCCGAACCATAGTTCCAAGGGCTCAACCCCTGAGCGCCCGAACCATAGCTCCAGGGGCCCAACCCCTGAGCACCCGAACCATAGCTCCAGGGGCCCAGCCCCTGGGGGCGCCAACACCAGCTCCAGGGGCCCAACCTCTGGGTGTCCTAACACCAGCTCCAGGGGCCCAAACCCTGAGCGCACCAACACCAGCTCCAGAGGCCCAACACTTGAGCCCCGGAACCATAGCTCCAGGTGCCCAACCCCTGGGGGCCCCAACACCAGCTCCAGCGGCCCAACCTCTGGGGGTCCTAACACCAGCTCCAGGGGCCCAAACCCTGAGCGCACCAACACCCAGCTCCAGGGGCCCTACCACTGACCCCTGAACCATAGTTCCAGGGGCCCAACCCCTGAGGTCCCGAACCATAGCTCCAGGGGCCGAACCCCTGGGGGCCCCAAAAAGAGCTCAAGGGGCCCAGCCCATGAGCACCCGAACCATAGCTCCAGGGGCCGAACCCCTGGGAGCCCCAACACCAGCTCCAGGGGCCCAACCCCTGGAGGCCCCAACACCAGATCCAGGGGAACAACCCCTGAGCGCCAAAACACCAGCTCCAGGGGCCCAACAACTGGGTTCCCCAACACCAGCTCCAGGGCCGAACAACTGGGGGCCCCAACACCAGCTCCAGGGGCCCAACCCCTGAGCGCTCCAACACCAGCTCCAGAGGTCCAACCCCTGAGCGCCCGAACCATAGCTCCAGGGGCCCAAACCCTGGGGGACCCAACACCTGCTCCAGGGACCCAACCCCTGGGGGCCCCAACACCACCTCCAGGGGCCCAACCCCTGAGCGTCCGAACCATAGCTCCAGGGGCCCAACCCCTGAGCGCCCGAACCATAGCTCCAGGGGCCCAACTCCTGGAGGCCCCAACACCAGCTCCAGGGGCCCAACCCCTGAGCACCACAACACCAGCTGCAGGGGCCCAACCCCTGAGAGCCCGAATCATAGTTCCAGGGGCCCAACCCCTGAGCGGCCGAACCATAGCGGCAGGGGCCCAACCCCTGGGGGAATAACACCACCTCCAGGGGCCCAAACCCTGGGTGCCCCAACACCAGATCCAGGGGCCCAACCCCTGGGAGCCCCAACACCAGCTCCAGGGGCAAGACCCCTGAGCGCCCCAACACCAGCTCCAGAGACCCAACCCCTGGGTGCCCTAACCATAACTCCAAGGGGCTCAACCCCGGGGGCCCCAACACCAGCTCCAGGGGCCCAACCCCTGAGCCCCTGAACCATAGCTCCAGGGGCCAAACCCCTGGGGGCCCAAACACCAGCTCCAGGGGCCCAACCCCTGAGCGCCCCAACACCAGCTCCAGGGGCCCAACCCCTAGGGGCCCCAGCACCAGCTCCAGAGGCCCAACCCCTGAACGCCCGAACCATAGCTCCAGGGGCCCAACCCCTGAGCGCCCGAACTATAGCTCCAGGGGCCCAACCCCTGTGGGCAACAACACCAGTTCCAGGGGCACAAACCCTGGGAGCTCCAACACCAGCTCCAGTGGCCCAACCCCTGAGAGCCCTAACACCAGCTCCAGAGACCCAAAACATGGGTGCCCGAACCATAGCTCCAGGGGCCCAACCCCTGGGGGCCCCAACACCAGCTCCAGGGGCCCAACCCCTGAGAACCCGAACCATAGCTCCAGGGGCCCAACCCCTGAGCGCCCGAACTATAGCTCCAGGGGCCCAACCCCTGGGGGCCCCAACACCAGCTCCAGGGGCCCAACCCCTGGGGGTCCCAACACCAGCTCCAGCGGCCCAAACCCTGAGCGCCCCAACACCAGCTCCGGAGGCCCAAACCCTGAGCCCCCGAACCATAGCTCCGGGGGCCCAACCCCTGGGGGCCCCAACACCAGCTCCAGGCGCCCAACCCCTGGGGGCCCCAACTCCAGCTCCAGGGTCCCAACCCCTGAGCGCCCGAACCATAGCTACAGGGGCCCAACCCCTGAGCGCCCGAGCCATAGCTCCAGGGGCCCAACCCCTGAGCGCCCCAATACCAGCTCCAGAGGCCCAACCCCTGAGCCCCTGAACCATAGTTCCAGGGGCCCAACGCCTGAGAGCCCGAACCATAGCTCCAGGGGCTGAACCCCTGGGGGCCCCAAAACCAGCTCCAGGGGCACAAATCCTGGGGGCCCCAACACCAGCTCCAGGGGCCCAATCCCTGAGCGCCAATACACCAGCTCCAGGGGCCCAACCCCTGGGGGCCCCAACACCAGCTCCAGGAGCCGAACCCCTGGGCGCCCCAACACCAGCTTCAGGGGCCCAACCACTGAGCGCCCCAACACTAGCTCCAGGGTCCCAACCCCTGAGCGCCCGAACCATAGCTCCAGGGGCCCAACCCCTTAGCGCCCGAACCATAGCTCCAGGGACCCAACCCCTGGGGGCCCCAACACCAGGTCCAGGTGCCCAACCCCTAGGGGCCCCAACACCAGCTTCATGGGCCCAACCCCTGAGCGCCTGAATCATAGCTCCAGAGGCCCAACGCCTGAGCGCCCGAACCATAGCTCCAGGGGCCCAACCCCTGGAGACCCCAACACCAACTCCAAGGGCCCAACCTCTGAGCGACCCAACACCAGCTCCAGGGGCCCAACCCTGGGGGCCCCAACACCAGCTTCAGTGGCCCAACCCCTAGACGCCCGAACCATAACTCCAGGGGCCCAAACCCTGAGCGCCCGAACCATAGCTCCAGGGGCCGAACCCCTGGGTGCCCCAACACCAGCTCCAGGGGCCCAAACCCTGACCCTCGAACCATAGTTCCAGGGGACCAACCCCTGGGGGCCCCAACACCAGCTCCAGGGGCCAAACCCCTGAGCACCCGAACCATAGCTCCAGGGACCCAACCCCTGGGGGCCCCAACACCAGCTCCAGGGGCCCAACCCCTGAGCGCCGCAACACCAGCTCCAGCGGCCCAAACTCTGGGGGCCCCAACACCAGCTCCAGGGGCCCAACCCCTGAGCGCCGAACCATAGCTCCAGGGGTCCAACCCCTGAGCGCCCGAACCATAGCTCCAGGGTCCCAACCCCTGGAGGCCCTGAACCATAGCTCCAGGGGCCCAACCCCTGAGCGCCCGAACCATAGATCCAGGGGCCCAACCCCTGGGGGCCCCAACACCAGCTCTAGGGGCCCAACTCCTGTGGTCCCCAACACCAGCTTCAGGGGCCCAACCCATGGGGGCTCTAACACCAGCTCCAGGGGCTCAACTCCTGGGGGCTCCAACACCAGCTCCAGTGGTCCAACCCCTGGGGGCCTGAACCATAGCTGCAGGGGCCCAACCCCTGAGCGCCCGAACCATAGCTCCAGGGGCCCAAACCCTGAGCGCACCAACACCAGCTCCAGAGGCCCAACACCTGAGCCCCCGAACCATAGCTCCAGGGACCCAACCCCTGGGGGCCCCAACACCAGCTCCAGGGGCCCAACCTCTGGGGGTCCTAACACCAGCTTCAGGGGCCCAAACCCTGAGCGCACCAACACTAGCTCCAGGGGCCCTACCCCTGACCCCTGAACCATAGTTCCAGGGGCCCAACCCCTGAGGTCCCGAACCATAGCTCCAGGGGCCGAAACCCTGGGGGCCCCAAAAAGAGCTCGAGGGGCCCAACCCATGAACGCCCGAACCATAGCTCCAGGGGCCGAACCCCTGGGAGCCCCAACACAAGCTCCAGGGGCCCAACCCCTGGGAGCCCCAACACCAGATCCAGGGGCCCAACCCCTGAGCGCCAAAACACCAGCTCCAGGGGCCCAACAACTGGGTTCCCCAACACCAGCTCCAGGGCCGAACAACTGAGGGCCCCAACACCAGCTCCAGGGGCCCAACTCCTGAGCGCTCCAACACCAGCTCCAGAGGTCCAACCCCTGAGCGCCTGAACCATAGCTCCAGGGGCCCAAACCCCGGGGGACCCAACACCTGTTCCAGGGACCCAACCCCTGGGGGCCCCAACACCACCTCCAGGGGCCCAAACCTTGAGCGCCCGAAACATAGCTCCAGGGGCCCAACCCCTGAGCGCCCGAACCATAGCTCCAGGGGCCCAACCCCTGGAGGCCCCAACACCAGCTCCAGGGGCCCAACCCCTGAGCGCCACAACACCAGCTCCAGGGGCCCAACCCCTAAGAGCCCGAACCATAGTTCCAGGGGCCCAACCCCTGAGCGCCCGAACCATAGCGGCAGGGGCCCAACCCCTGGGGGAACAACACCACCTCCAGGGGCCCAACCCCTGGGTACCCCAACACCAGATCCAGGGGCCCAACCCCTGGGAGCCCCAACACCAGCTCCAGGGGCAACACCCCTGAGCGCCCCAACACCAGCTCCAGAGACCCAACCCCTGGGTGCCCTAACCATAGCTCCAAGGGGCCCAACCCCCGGGGGCCCCAACACCAGCTCCAGGGGCCCAATCCCTGAGCCCCTGAACCATAGCTCCAGGGGCCCAACCCCTAAGCGCCCGAACCATAGCTCCAGTGTCCCAGACCCTGGGGGCCCTAACACCAGATCCAGTTGCCCAACCCCTAGGGGCCCGAACACCAGCTCCAGGGGCCCAAACTCTAGGGGCCCGAACCATAGCTCCAGGGGCCCAAAACCTGGAGGCCCCAACACCAGCTCCAGGGGCCCAACCCCTGAGCGCCCGAACCATAGGTGTAGGGGCCGAAACCCTGGGGGCCCGAACCATAGCTCCATTGGCCCAACCCCTGGGAGCCCCAACACCAGCTGCAGGGGCCCAACCCCTGGGGGGCCCAACCCCTGGGGACCCCAACACCAGCTCCAGGGTCCCAACCCCTGAGCGCCATAACCATAGCTCCAGGGGCCCAACTCCTGGGGCCCGAAACATACTTCCAGGGGCCCAACCCCTGGGCGCCACAAAACCAGCTCCAAGTGCCCAACAACTGGGGGACCCAACACCAGTTCCAGGGGCCCAACGCCTGGAGGCCCGAACTATAGCACCAACTGCCAACCCCTGGGGGCCCCAACACCAGCTCCAGGGGCCCAGCCCCTGGGGGCCCGAACCATAGCTCTAGGGGCCCCATCTCTCGGGGCCCCACCACCAGCTCCAGGGGCCCAACCCCTGGGGGCCCCAACACCAGCTCCAGGGGCCCAACCACTGGGGTCCCCAACATCAGCTTCAGGGGCCCAACCCCTGAGCGCCCGAACCATAGCTCCAGGGGCCCAAGGCTGGGGTCCTGAATCATAGCTCCAGGGGCCCAACCCCTGTGAGCCCCAACACCAGCTCCAGGGGCCTAACCCCTGAGCGCCCGAACCACAGCTCCAGGGGCCCAACCCCTGGGGGTCCGAATCATAGCTCCTGGGGCCCAACATCTGGGGGCCCCAACACCAGCTCCAGGTAACCAACCCCTGGGGGCTCCAACACCAGCTTGAGGGGCCCAACCCCTGAGCGCCCGAACCATAGTTCCAGGGGCCCAACCCCTGGGGGCCCGAACACCAGCTCCAGGGGCCCAATCCCTGTGCGCCCAAACCATAGCTCCAGGGGCCCAACCCCTGGGGGCCCGAACCATAGCTCCAGTGGCCCAGACCCTGGGGGCCTCAACACCAGCTGCAGGGTCCCAACCCCTGGGGGCCCCAACACCAGCTCGAGGGGCCCAACCCCTGGGGGCCCGAACCATAGCTGCAGGGGCCCAACATCTGGGGGCCCCAACACCAGCTCCAGGGTTCCAACCCCTGGGGGCCCCAACACCAGCTCCAGAGGCCCAACCTCTGGTGGCACCAACACCAGTTCCAGGTGCCCAACCCATGGGGGACCGAATCATAGCTCCAGGGGCCCAACCCCTTGCGGCCCCAACTCCAGCTCAATGGGCTCAACCCCTGGTGGCCCGAACCATAGATCCAGGGGCCCAACCCCTGGGGGCCCGAACCATAGCTCCAGGGGCCCAACCCCTTGCGGCCCCAACTCCAGCTCAATGGGCTCAACCCCTGGGGGCCCGAACCATAGATCCAGGGGCCCAACCCCTGGGGCCCCAACACTAGCTCCAGGGGCCCAACCCCTGGGGGCCCGAACCATAGCTCCAGGGGCCCAAACCCTGTGGGCCCCAACACCACCTCCAGGGGCCCAACTCCTGGGGGCCCCAAAAACCAGCTCCAGGGGCCCAACCCCTTGGGGCCCCAAAACGAGCTCCAGGGGCCCAACCCCTTCGTGCCCGTACCATAGCTCCACTGGCCCAACCCCTGGGGGCCCCAACACCAGCTCGAGAGGCCCAGCCCCTGGGGGCCCGAACCATAGGTGCAGGGACCCAACCGCTGAGGGCCCCAACACCAGCTCCAGGGGCCCATCCCCAGGGGGACCCAACACCATCTTCAAGGGCCCAGCACCTGGGGGCCGGAACCATAGCTACATTGGCCCATCCCCTGGGGGCCCCTACACGAGCTCCAGGATCCGAAAACCCTGGGGGTCCCAACACCAGCTCCAGGGGCCCAACCACTGGGGGCCCGAACCATAGCTCCGGGGGCCCAACCCTTGGGGACCCCAACACCAGCTCCAGGTGCCCAACCCCTGGGGGCCCCAATACCAGCTCCAGGGGCCCAACCCCTGGGGGCCCGAACCATAGCTCCAGGGGCCCAACCCCTTTAGGCCAGAACCATAGCTCCACGGGCCCAACCTCTGGGGGCCTCAACACGACCTCCAGGGGCCCAACCCCTGGGGGCCCGAACCATAGCTTCAGGAGCCCAACCCCTGGGTGCCCCAACACCAGCTCCAGGGGCCCAACCTCTGGGGGCCCGAACCATAGCTCCAGGGGCCCAAACCCTGGAAGCCCCAGCACCAGCTCCAGGGGCTCAACCCCTGTGGGCCCGAACCATAGCTCCAGGGGAACAACCCCTGGAGGCCCCAACACCAGCTCCAGGGGCCTAACCCCTGGGGGCCCGAACCATAGCTAAAGAGGCCCAAACGTTGGGGACCCCAACACCAGCTCCAGGGGCCCAACCCCTGGGGTCCCCAACATCAGCTTCAGGGGCCCAACCCCTGAGCGCCCGAACCATAGCTCCAGGGGCCCAAGGCTGGGGTCCTGAATCATAGCTCCAGGGGCCCAACCCCTGGGAGCCCCAACACCAGCTCCAGGGGCCTAACCCCTGAGCGCCCGAACCACAGCTCCAGGGGCCCAACCCCTGGGGGTCCGAATCATAGCTCCTGGGGCCCAACATCTGGGGGCCCCAACACCAGCTCCAGATAACCAACCCCTGGTGGCTCCAACACCAGCTTGAGGGGCCCAACCCCTGAGCCCCCGAACCATAGTTCCAGGGGCCCAACCCCTGGGGGCCCGAACACCAGCTCCAGGGGCCCAACCCCTGTGCGCCCGAACCATAGCTCCAGGGGCCCAACCCCTGGGGGCCCGAACCATAGCTCCAGTGGCCCAGACCCTGGGGGCCTCAACACCAGCTGCAGGGTCCCAACCCCTGGGGGCCCCAACACCAGCTCGAGGGGCCCAAACCCTGGGGGCCCGAACCATAGCTGCAGGGGCCCAACATCTGGGGGCCCCAACACCAGCTCCAGGGTCCCAACCCCTGGGGGCCCCAACACCAGCTCCAGAGGCCCAACCCCTTGGGGCACCAACACCAGTTCCAGGTGCCCAACCCCTGGGGGACCGAATCATAGCTCCAGGAGCCCAAACCCTGGGGGCCCGATCCATAGCTCCAGGGGCCCAACCCCTTGTGGCCCCAACTCCAGCTCAATGGGCTCAACCCCTGGGGTCCCGAACCATAGATCCAGGGGCCCAACCTCTGGGGCCCCAACACTAGCTCCAGGGGCCCAGCCCCTGGGGGCCCGAACCATAGCTCCAGGGGCCCAACCCCTGTGGGTCCCAACACCACCTCCAGGGGCCCAGCTCCTGGGGGCCCCAAAAACCAGCTCCAGGGGCCCAACCCCTGCGGGCCCCAAAACGAGCTCCAGGGGCCCAACCCCTTCGGGCCCGTACCATAGCTCCACTGGCCCAACCCCTGGGGGCCCCAACACCAGCTCGAGAGGCCCAGCCCCTGGGGGCCCGAACCATAGGTGCAGGGACCCAACCGCTGGGGGCCCCAACACCAGCTCCAGGGGCCCATCCCCAGGGGGACCCAACACCATCCTCAAGGGCCCAGCACCTGGGGGCCGGAACCATAGCTACATTGGCCCATCCCCTGGGGGCCCCTACACCAGCTCCAGGATCCGAAAACCCTGGGGGTCCCAACACGAGCTCCAGGGGCCCAACCACTGGGGGCCCGAACCATGGCTCCGGGGGCCCAACCCTTGGGGGCCCCAACACCAGCTCCAGGTGCCCAACCCCTGGGGGCCCCAATACCAGCTCCAGGGGCCCAACCCCTGGCGGCCCGAACCATAGCTCCAGGGGCCCCACCCCTGGGGGCCCCAACACCAGCTCCAGGGGCCCAACCCCTGAGAACCCGAACCATAGCTCCAGGAGCCCAACCTTTGGGGGCCCCAACACCAGCTCCAGGGGCCCAACCCCTGGGGGCCCGACCATAGCTCCAGGGGCCCAAACCCTGGGGGCCCCAACACCAGCTCCAGGGGCCCAACCCCTGGGGACCCGAACCATAGCTCTAGGGGCCCAACCCCTGGGAGCCCCAACACCAGCTCCAGGGCCCAAACCCTGGGGGCCTGAACCATAGCTCCAGGGGCCCAACCCCTTGGGGCAACAATACCAGCTCCAGTTACCCAACCCCTGGGGGCCCCAACACCAGCTCCAGGGGCACAACCCCTGAGCGCCCGAACCATAGCTCCAGGGGCCCAACCTCTGTGGTCCCGAATCATAGCTCTAGGGGCCCAAACCCTGGGGGCCCCAACACCAGCTCCAGGGGCCCAAACCCTGGGGGCCCGAACCATAGCTCCAGGGGCCCAACCCCTGGGGGCCCCAACACCAGCTCTAGGGGCCCAACTCCTGTGGTCCCCAACACCAGCTCCAGGGGCCCAACCCGTGGGGGCCCTAACACCAGCTCCAGGGGCCCAACCCCTTGGGGGCCCGAACCATAGTTCCAGGGGACCAACCCCTGGGGCCCCAACACCAGCTCCAGGGGCCCAACCCCTGGGGGCTCCAACACCAGCTCCAGTGGCCCAAACCCTGGGGGCCCGAACCATAGCTGCAGGAGCCCAACCCCTGGGGGCCCTAAAACCAGATCCAGTTGCCCAACCCCTAGGGGCCCGAACACCAGCTCCAGGGGCCCAAACTCTGGGGGCCCGAACCATAGCTCCAGGGGCCCAAAACCTGGGGGCCCCAACACCAGGTCCAGGGGCCCAACCCCTGAGCGCCCGAACCATAGGTGTAGGGGCCGAAACCCTGGGGGCCCGAACCATAGCTCCAGGGGCCCAACCCCTGGGGGCCCCAACACCGGCTGCAGGGGCCCAACCCCTGGGGACCCCAACACCAGCTCCAGGGTCCCAACCCCTGAGCGCCATAACCATAGCTCCAGGGGCCCAACTCCTGGGGGCCCGAAACATACTTCCAGGGGCCCAACCCCTGGGCGCCACAAAACCAGCTCCAAGTGCCCAACAACTGGGGGACCCAACACCAGTTCCAGGGGCCCAACGCCTGGGGGCCCGAACTATAGCACCAACTGCCAACCCCTGGGGGCCCCAACACCAGCTCCAGGGGCCGAACCCCTGGGCCCCCGAACCATAGCTCCAGGGGCCCAACCCCTGGGGCTCCAACACCAGCTCCAAGGGCCCAGCCCCTGGGGGCCCGAACCATAGCTCTAGGGCCCCATCTCTCGGGGCCCGACCACCAGCTCCAGGGGCCCAAACCCTGGGGGACCCAACACCAGCTCCAGGGGCCCAACCCCTGGGGGCCCCAACACCAGCTCCAGGGGCGCAACCTCTGTGGGCCCGAACCATAGCTCCAGGGGCCCAACTCCTGGAGTCCCGAACCCTAGTTCCAGGGGCCCAACCCCTGGGGGCACCAACACTCGCTACAGAAGCCTAACCCCTGGGGGCCCGAACCATAGCTCCAGGGGCCCAACCCCAGGGAGCCCAAACACCAGCTCTAGGGGCAAAACTCCTGGGGCCTCCAACATAAGCTCCAGGGGCCCAACACGTGTGGGCACGAACTATAGCTCCAGGAGCCCAACCCCTGGGAGCCCCAACACCAGCTCCATGGGCCCAACCCCTGGGGGCCCCAACACCAGCTCCAGGGGCCCAACCCCTGAGCGCCTGAACCATAGCTCAAGGGGCCCAACCCCTGTGGGCCCGAACCATAGCTCCAAGAGCACAGCCCCTGGGGGCCCCAACACCAGCTCCAGGGGCCCAACCCCTGAGCACCCGAACCATAGCTCCAGGGGCCTAACACCTAGGGGCCCCCACCTCAGCTCCAAGGGCCCAACCCCTGAGCGCCCGAACCATAGCTCCAGGGGCCTAACCCCTGGGGGCCCCAACACCAGTTCCAAGGGCCCAACCGCTGAGCGCTCCCGAACAATACCTCCAGAGGCCTAACCACTGGGGGCCCCAAAACCAGCTCCACAGGCCCAACCCCTGAGTGCCCGAACCATAGCTCCAGGTGCCTAACCCCTGAGCGCCCGAACCATCGTTACATGCAGGAAAAGCTCTGTGCATTACCCTGCGTGACCACATGGTGTCACTGTTGCTCCATGCGGGGAAATACTCTGTGTATTACCCTGAGTGGCTACATAGTGTCACTGTTGCTCCATGGGGGGAAATGCTCTGTGTATTACCCTGTGTGGCTACATGGTGTCACTGTTGCTCCATGCGGGGAAATGCTCTGTGCATTACCCTATGTGGCCACACGGTGTCACTCTTGCTCCACGCAGGAAATGCTCTGGGCATTACCCTGTATGGCCACACAGTGTTACTGTTGCTCCATGCGTGAAATGCTCTGGGCATTACTGTGATGGAGTGGGGATTATCTGTGTAGGGGATGGGACAGCAGGGGGTGACTTTAGGTCAGGGGCCCCAACACCAGCTCCAGGGGCCCAACCTTTGAGCGCTCGAACCATAGCTACAGGGGCCTAACCCCTGGGGGCCCTAACCCCAGCTCCAGGGGCCCAACACCTGTGGCCCCAACACCAGCTCCAGGGGCCCAACCACTGAGCGCACGAAACATAGCTCCACGGGCCTAACCCCTTGGGCCCCAACACCAGCTCCAGGGGCCCAACCCCTGGGGGCCCCAACACGAGATCCAGGGGCCCAACCCCTGAGCGCCCGAACCACAGCTCCAGGTGCCTAACCCCAGGGGGCCCCAAACCCAGCTCCAGGGGTCCAAACCCTGGGGACCTCGACCCCAGCTCCGGGGGCCCAACCCCTGAGCGCCCGAACCATAGCTCCAGAGGCCCATCCCCTTAGAGCCCGAACCATAGCTCCAGGGGCCTAACCCCTGGGGGCCCCAACACCAACTCCAGGGTCCCAACTGCTGAGCGTGCGAACCATAGCTCCAGGGGCCTAACCCCTAGGGGCAACAACCCCAGCTCCAGGAGCCCAACCCCTGGGGGCCCCAACACCAGCTCCAGGTTCCCAACCCCTGAGCGCCCGAAACATAGATCCAGGGGCCTAACCCCTGGGGGCCCCAACCCCAGCTCCAGGGACCCAACCCCTGATGCCCTCGACCCCAGCTCCAGGGGCTCAACCCCTGAGCGCCCGAACCATAGCTCCGGGGCCTAACCCCTCGGGCCCAAACACCAGCTCCAGGGGCCCAACCCCAGAACGCCCGAACCATAGCTACGGGGGCCTAACCCCTGGGGCCCCGACCCCAGCTCCAGGGGTCCAATCCCTGGGGGCCCCAACACCAGTTCAAAGGGCCCAACCCCTCAGCGCCCGAACCATAGCTCCAGGGGCCCAACCCCTGACGGCCCCAACACCAGCTCCAGGGGCCCAACCCCTGAGCGCCCGAACCATAGATCCAGGGGCCTAACCCCTGGGGCCCCAACTCCAGCTCCAGGGGCCCAGCCCCTGGGAGCCCCAACACCAGGTCCAGGGGCCCAACCCCTGAGCACCCGAATCATAGCTCCAGGGGCCTAACACCTGGGGGCCCCCACCCCAGCTCCAAGGGCCCAACCCCTGAGTGCCCGAACCATAGCTCCAGGGGCCTAACCCCTGAGCGCCCGAACCATAGCTCCATGCAGGAAAAACTCTGTGCATTACCCTGCGTGACCACATAGTGTCACTGTTGCTCCATGCGGGGAAATACTCTGTGTATTACCCTTAGTGGCTACATGGTGTCACTGTTGCTCCATGCGGGGAAATGCTCTGTGCATTATCCTATGTGGCCACACGGTGTCATTCTTGCTCCATGCAGGAAATACTCTGGACATTACCCTGCATGGCCACACAGTGTTATTGTTGCTCCATGCGTGAAATGCTCTGGGCATTACCGTGATATAGTGAGGATTCTCTGTGTGGGGGATAGGACAGCAGGGGGTGACTTTAGGTCAGGGGCCCCGACACCAGCTCCAGGGGCCCAACCTTTAAGCGCTCGAACCGTAGCTAGAGGGGCCTAACCCCTGGGGGCCGCCACCCCAGCTCCAAGGGCCCAAAACCTGAGCGCCCGAACCATAGCTCCAGGGGCCTAACCCCTGAGGGCCGTAACCCCAGCTCCAGGGGCCCAACCCCTGGGGGCCCCAACACGAGATCCAGGGGCCCAACCCCTGAGCGCCCGAACCATAGCTCCAGGGGCCTAACCCCTGGGGGCCCCAACCCCAGCTCCAGGGAAACAACCCCGGGGACCCCAACACCAGCTCCTGGGACCCAACCCGTGAGCGCCCGAACCACAGCTCCAGGAGCCTAACCGCAGGGGGCCCCAAACCCAGCTCCAGGGGTCCAAACCCTGGGGCCCTCGACCCCAGCTCCAGGGGCCGAACCCCTGAGCGCCCGAACAATAGCTCCAGGGGACCATCCCCTTAGAGCCCGAACCATAGCTCCAGGGGCCTTACCCCTGGGGGCCCCAACACCAGCTCCAGGGGCCCAACCCCTGAGCGCCCAAACCATAGCTCCAGTGGCATATCCCCTGGGGGCCCCAACCCAAGCTCCAGGGGCCCAACCCCTCGAGGCCGCAACACCAGCTCCAGGGGTACAAGCGCTGAGCGTCCGAAGCATAGCTCCAGGGGCCTAACCCCCGGGGGCCAAAACCCCAGCTCCAGGGGCAAAACCCCTGGGGGCCCCAGCATCAGCTGTAGGGGCCAAACCCCTGAGCGCCCGAACCATACCTCCTGGGGCCTAACCCCCGGGTCCAAAACCCCAGCTCCAGGGGCCCAACCCCAGGGGCCCCAACACCAGCTCCAGGAGCCCAACCCCTGGGGGCCACAACACCAGCTCCATGGGCCCAACCCCAGAGCGCCCGAACCATAGCTCCAGGGGCCCAACCCCTGGGGCCCCAACACCAGCTCCAGGGGCCCAACCCCTGAGCGCCCGAACCGTAGCTCCAGGGGCCTAACCCCTGGGGCCCCAACACCAGCTCCAGGGACCCAACCCCTGGGGGCCCCAACACAAGCTCCAGGGGCCCAATTCCTGAGCGTGCGAACCATAGCTCCAGGGGCCTAACCTCTGTGGGCCCCAACACCAGCTCCAAGGGCCCAGGCCCTGAGCGCCCGAACCATAGCTCTAGGGGGCTAACCGCTGGGGGCCCCAACACCAACTCCAGGGGCCCAACCCCTGGGGGCCCCAACACCAGCTCCAGGGGCCCAACCCCTGAGCGCCCAAAACAAAGATCCAGGGGCCTAACCCCTGGGGGCCCCAACCCCAGCTCCAGGGACCCAACCCCTGAGGCCCTCGACCCCAGCTCCAGGGGCTCAACCCCTGAGCGCCCGAACCATAGCTCCGGGGCCTAACCCCTGGGGCCCCAACACCAGCTCCAGGGGCGCAACCCCTGAGCGCCCAAACCATAGCTCCAGGGGCCTAATCCCCGGGGCCCCAACCCCAGCTCCAGGGGTCCAACCCCTGGGGGCCCCAACACCAGTTCAAGGGGCCCAACACCTGAGCGCCCGAACAATACCTCCAGGGGCCTAACCCCTGGGGGCCCCCACCCCAGCTCCAAGGGCCCAACCCCTGAGTGCCCGAACCAAAGCGCCAGGGGCCTAACCCCTGGGGCCCCAACACCACTTCCAGGGGCCCAACGCCTGGGAGCCCCAACACCAGCTCCAAGGGCCCAACCCCAGAGTTCCCGAACCATAGCTCCATGCAGCAAATGATCTGTGCATTATCCTGCGTGACCACATGGTATCACTGTTGCTCCATGCGGAGAAATGCTCTGTGCATTACCCTACGTGGGCACACGGTGTCACTCTTGCTCCATGCAGGAAATGCTCTGGGCATTACCCTGCATGGCCACACAGTGTTACTGTTGCTCCATGCGTGAAATGCTCTGGGCATTACTGTGATGGACTGGGGACTGTCTGTGTGGGGGATGGGAGAGCAGGGGGTGACTTTAGGTCAGGGGCCCCAACACCAGCTCCAGGGGCCCAACCCTTGAGCGTTCGAACCATAGCTCCAGGGGCCTAACCCCTGGGGGCCCAAACCCCAGGTCCAGAGGCTGAACACCTGGAGGCTCCAACACCAGCTCTAGGGGCCCAACCCCTGAGCGCCCGAAACACAGCTCCAGGGGCCCAACCCCTGAGCGCCCGAACCATAGCTCCAGGGGCCTAACCCCTGGGGCCCCAACACCAGCTCCAGTGGCCCAACCCCTGGGGGCCCCAACACGAGCTCCAGGGGCCCAACCCCTGAGCGCCCGAACCATAGCTCCAGGGGCCTAACCCCAGGGGGCCCCAACCCCAGCTCCAGGGGTCCAAACCCTTTGACCCTTGACCCCAGCTCCAGGAGCCCAACCCGTGAGAGCCCGAACCATAGCTCCAGGGGCCCAACCCCTGAGCGACCGAACCATAGCTCCAGGGGACCAATCCCTGGGGGGCCCAACAGCAGCTCCAGGGGCCCAACCCATGAGCACCCGAACCATACCTCCAGGGGCCTAACCCCTGGGCATCCAACACCAGCTCCAGGGGACCAACCCCTGGGGGCCCCAACACCAACTCCAGGGGCCCAACCCCTGAGAGCCCAAACCATAGCTCCAGTGGCCTAACCCCTGGGGGCCCCAACCCCAGCTCCAGGGCCCCAACCCCTGGAGGCCCGAACACCAGCTCCAGGGGCAGAACCCCTAAGCGTCCGAACCATAGCTCCAGAGGCCTAACCCCCGGGGCCCCAACCCCACCTCCAGGGGCCCAACCCCTCGGGGCCCCAACACCAGCTCCAGGAGCCCAACCCCTGAGGGCCCCAACACCAGCTCCAAGGGCCCAAACCCAGAGCGCCCGAACCATAGCTCCAGGGGCCCAACCCCTGGGGGCCCCAACACCAGCTCCAGGGGCCCAACCCCTGAGCACCTGAACCATAGCTCCAGGGGCCTAACCCCTGGGGTCCCAACACCAGCTCCAGGGACCCAACCCCCGGAGGCGCGAACAACAGCTCCAGAGGCCCAACTGCTGAGTGCCCAAATCATAGCTCCAGGGGCCTAACTCCCGGGGCCCCAACCCCAGCTCTAGGGGTCCAACCCCTGGGGACCCCAACACCAGCTCAAGGGGCCCAACCCCAGAGCGCCCGAACTGTAGCTCCAGGGGCCCAATCCCTGGGGGCCCCAACATCAGCTACAGGGGCCCAACCCCTAAGCGCCTGAACCATAGCTCCAGGGGCCTAACCCCTGGGGCCCCAACACCAGATCCAGGGGCCCAACCCCTGGGGCCCCAACACCAGCTCCAGGGGCCCAAACCCTGAGTGCCCGAACCATAGCTCCAGGGCCCTAACCCCAAGGGGCCCCAACACCAGCTACAGGGGCCCAACACCTGAGCGCCTCAACAATACCTCCAGGTGCCTAACCCCTGGGGCCCCAACACCAGCTCCAGGGGCCCAACCCCTGAGCGCCCGAACCATAGCTCCAGGGGCCCAACCCCTGAGCGCCCGAACCATAGCTCCAGGGGCCCAATCCCTGAGCGCCTGAACCATAGCTCAAATGGCCTAACCCCTGGGGCCCCAACACCAGCTCTGGGGTCCAACCCCTGAGCGCCTGAACCATAGCTGCAGGAGCCTAACCCTAGGGGCCCTAACCTAAGCTCCAGGGGCCCAACCCCTGGGGCCCCAACACCAGCTCCAGGGGCCCAATCCCTGAGCGCCTGAACCATAGCTCAAATGGCCTAACCCCTGGGGCCCCAACACCAGCTCTGGGGTCCAACCCCTGAGCGCCTGAACCATAGCTGCAGGAGCCTAACCCTAGGGGCCCTAACCTAAGCTCCAGGGGCCCAACCCCTGGGGCCCCAACACCAGCTCCAGGGACCCAACCCCTGGCGGCCCCAACAACAGCTCCAGAGGCCCAACTCCTGAGCGTCCAAATCATAGCTCCAGGAGCCCAACCCCTGGGGGCCCCAACACCAGCTTCTGTTGCCCAACCCCTGAGCGCCCGAACCATTACTTCAGAGGCCTAACCCCTAGGGGTCCCAACCTCAGCTGCAGGGGCCCAACCCCTGGGGGCCCCAACACCAGCTCCAGGGGCCCAACCCCTGAGGCCCTCGACCCCAGCTCCACGGCCTCAACCCCTGAGCGCCCGAACCATAGTTCCGGGGCCTAAGCCCTGGGGCCACAACACCAGCTCCAGGGGCCAAACCCCTGAGAGCCCGAACCATAGCTCGAGGGGCCTCACCCCCTGGGCCCCAACCCCAGCTCCAGGGGCCCAACCCCTGGGGGCCCCAACATCAGCTACAGGGGCCCAACCCCTGAGCGCCTGAACCATAGCTCCAGGGGCCTAACCCCTGGGGCCCCAACACCAGCTCAAGGGGCCTAACCCCTGGGGCTCCAACACCAGCTCCAGGGGCCCAAACCCTGAGTGCCCGAACCATAGCTCCAGGGCCCTAACCCCTAGGGGCCCCAACACCAGCTCCAGGGGCCAAACACCTGAGCGCCCGAACAATACCTCCAGGTGCCTTACCCCTGGGGGACCCAACACCAGCTCCAGGGGCCCAACCCCTGAGCGCCCGAACCATAGCTCCAGAGGTCCAACCCCTGAGTGCCCGAACCATAGCTCCAGGGGCCCAACCGCTGAGCGCCTGAACCATAGCTCAAATGGCCTAACCCCTGGGGCCCCAACACCAGCTCCAGGGCCCCAACCCCTGGGGGCCCCAACACCAGCTCTGGGGCCCAACCCCTGAGCGCCTGAACCATAGCTGCAGGAGCCTAACCCTAGGGGCCCTAACCTCAGCTCCAGGGGCCCAACCCCTGGGGGCCCCAACACCAGCTCCAGGGGCCCAACCCCTGGGGCCCTTGACCCCAGCTCCAGGGGCCCAACCACTGAGCGCCCGAACCATAGCTCCAGGGGCCCAACCCCTGAGCGCCCGAACAATACCTGCAGGTGCCTAACTCCTGGGGGCCCCAACACCAGCTAAAGGGGCCCAACCCCTGAGCGCCCGAAACATAGCTCCAGGGGCCTAACCCCTGGGGGCCCCAACACCAGCTCCAGGGGACCAACCCCTGAGCACCCGAACCATAGCTCCAGGGGCCTAATCCCTGCGGGCTCCAACACCAGCTCCAAGGGCCCAACACCTCAGCGCCCGAACAATACCTCCAGGGGCCTAACCCCTGGGGGCCCCAACACCAGCTAAAGGGGCCCAACCCCTGAGCGCCCGAACCATAGCTCCAGGGGCCTAACCCCTTTGCCCCAACACCAGCTCCAGGTTCCCAGCCCCTGGGGTCCCAACACCAGCTCCAGGGGCCCAACCCCTGAGCGCCCGAACCATAGCTCCAGGGACCTAACACCTGGGGGCACCAACCCCAGCTCCAGGGGCCAAACACCCGGGGGCCCCAACCCCAGCTCCAGGGGCCCAATCCCTGGGCCCTCGACCCCAGCTCCAGGGGCCCAACCCCTGAGCGCCCAAACCATAGCTCCAGGGGCCTAACCCCTGGGGCCCCAACACCAGCTCCAGGGGCCCATCCCCTGAGCGCCCGAACCAAAGCTCCAGGAGCCTAACCCCTGGGGACCCCAACACCAGCTCCAGGGGCCCAACGCCTGGGAGCCCCAAAACCAGCTCCAGGGGCCCAACCCCAGAGCTCCCGAACCAAAGCTCCATGCAGGAAATGCTCTGTGCATTACCGTGCGTGATCACATGGTGCCACTGTTGCTCCATGCGGGGAAACGCTCTATGTATTACCCTGTGTGGCTACATGGTGTCACTGTTGCTCCATGCGGGGAAATGCTCTGTGCATTACCTTATGTGGCCACACGGTGTCACTCTTCCTCCATGCAGGAAATAGTCTAGGAATTATCCTGCATGGCCACACAGTGTTACTGTTGCTCCATGCGTGAAATGCTCTGCTCATTACTGTGATGGAGTGGGGACTGTCTGTGTGGGGGATGGGAGAGAAGGGGGTGATTTGAGGTAAGGGGCCCCAACATAAGCTCCAGGGGCCCAAACCCTGAGCGCCCGAACCATAGCTCCTAGGGCTTAACCCCCGGGGACCCCAACCCCAGCTCCAGCGGACCAACCCCTGGGGCCCTCGACCCCAGCTCCAGGAGCGCAACCCCTGAGCGCCCGAACCATAGCTCCAGGGGCCCAAGCCCTGACCGCCCGAACAATACCTTCAGGTGCCTAACCCCTGGGGGCTCCAACACCAGCTCCAGGGGCCCAACCCCTGAACGCCCGAACCATAGCTCCAGGGGCCTAACAACCGGGGGCCCCAACCCCAGCTCCAGGGGCCAAACCCCTGGGGCCCTCGTCCCCAGCTCCAGGGGCCCAACCCCTGAGCGCCCGAACCATAGCTACAGGGACCCAACCCCTGATGGCCCCAAAACCAGCTCCAGGGGCCCAACCCCTGAGCGCCCGAACCATAACTACTGGGGCCTAACCCCTGGGGCCCCAACACCAGCACCAGGGGCCCAGCCCCTGGGGGCCCCAACACCAGATCCAGAGGCCCAACCCCTGAGCACCCGAACCATAGCTGCAGGGGCCTAACCCCCGGGGGCCCGAACCCCAGCTCCAGGGGCCCAACCCCTGGGGCCCTCGACCTCAGCTCCAGGGGCCCAACCCCTGAGAGTCGGAACCATACCTCCAGGGGCCGAATCCCTGAGCGCCCAAACCATAGCTCCAGGGGCCTAACCCCTGGGGCCCCAACACCAATTCCAGGGGCCAAACCCCTTGGGGCCCCAACACCAGCTCCAGGGGCCCAACCCCTGAGCGCCCGAACCAAAGCTCCAGGGGCCGAATCCCTGGGGGCCCCAACACCAGCTCCAAAGGCCCAACCTCTGAGAGCCCGAACAATACCTCCAGGGGCCTAACCGATGGGGGCCCCAACAACAGCTCCACGGGCCCAACCCATGAGTGCCCGAAACATAGCTCCAGGAGCCGATTACCTGCCGGCCCCCACCCCAGGTCCAAGGGCCCAACCCCTGAGCGCCCGAACCATAGCGCCAGGGGCCAGCCCCAGGGGGCCCCAACCCCAGCTCCAGGGGTCCAACCCCTGAGGCCCTCGACCCCAACTCCAGAGGCCCAAACCCTGAGCGCCCGAACCATAGCTCCAGGGGCCCAACCCCTGAGCGCCTGAACCATAGCTCAAATGGCCTAACCCCTGGGGCCCCAACACCAGCTCCGGGGGCCCAACCCCTGGGGGCCCCACCACCAGCTCCAGGGGCCCAACCCCTGAGCGCCCGAACCGTAGCTCCAGAGGCCTAACCCCCGGGGGCCCCAACCCCAGCTCCAGGGGCCCAACCCCTTGGGCCCTCGACCCCAGCTCCACGGGCCCAAACCCTGAGCGCCCAAACCATAGCTCCAGGGGCCTAACAACCGGGGGTCAACCACAGCTCCAGGGGCTCAACCCCTGGGGCCCTCGACCCCAGCTCCAGGGGCCCAACCACTGAGCGCCCGAACTATAGCTCCAGGGGCCCATCCCTTTATCGCCTGAACCCTAGCTCCAGGGACCTAACCCCTGGGGCTCCAACCCCAGCTCCAGGGGCCCAAACCCTGGGGGCCCGAACACCAGTTCCAGGGGCCCAACCCCTGAGCGCCCGAACCATAACTCCAGGGGCCCAACTCCTCGGGGCCCCAACACCAGCTCCAGGAGCCCAACCCCTGGGGGGCCCCAACACCAGCTCCAGGGGCCCAACACCAGAGCACCCAAAACATAGCTCCAGGGGCCCAATCCCTGGGGGCCCCAACACCAGCTCCAGGGACCCAACCCCTGAGCGCCCGAACCATAGCTCCAGGGGCCTCACCCCTGGGGGCCCCAACACCAGCTCCAGGGGCCTAACCCCTGAGCGCCAGAACCATAGCTCCAGGGGCCTAACCCCTAGGGCCCCAACCCCAGCTCCAGGGGCCAAACCCCTGAGCGCCCGAAACATAGATCCAGGGGCCTAACCCCTGGGGGCCCCAACCCCAGCTCCAGGGACCCAACCTCTGAGGCCCTCGAACCGAGCTCCAGGGGCTCAACCCCTGAGCGCCCGAACCATAGCTCCGGGGCCTAACCCCTGGGGCCCCAACACCAGCTCCAGGAGCCCAAACCCTGAGCGCCCGAACAATACCTCCAGGGGCCTAACCCCCGGGGCCCCAACCCCAGCTCCAGGGGTCCAACTCCTGGGGCCCCATCACCAGCTCCAGGGGTCCAACCCCTGAGCGCCCGAACCATAGCTCCAGGGGCCTAACCCCCGGGGCCCCAACCCCAGATACAGGGGTCCAACCCCTGGGGGCCCCAACACCAGTTCAAGGGGCCCAACCCCTGAGCGCCCGAACAATACCTCCAGGGGCCTAACCCCTGGGGGCCCCAACACCAGCTCCACGGGCCCAACCCCTGAGTGCCTGAACCATAGCTCCAGGGGCCTAACCCCTGGGGGCCCCCACCCCAGCTCCAAGGGCCCAACCCCTGGGGACCCC
>NW_026114647.1:0-60093 GCF_025201925.1 Gopherus flavomarginatus | reverse complement strand
GGGGGACCAAACCATAGCTAAAAGGGCCCAACCCTGGGGGCCACAACACCAGCTCCAGGGGCCCAACCCCTGGGTTCCCGAACCATAGCTCCAGGGCCCCAACCCCTGGGAGCCCCAACACCAGCTACAGGGGCCCAAACCCAGAGCTCCCGAACCATAGCTCCATGCAGGAAATGCTCTGTGTATTACCCTGTGTGGCTACATGGTGTCACTGTTGCTCCATGCGGGGAAATGCTCTGTGCACTACCCTATGTGGCCACAGGGTGACACTCTTGCTCCATGCAGGAAATGCTCTGGGCATTACCATGCATGGCCACACAGTGTTACTGTTGCTCCATCCGTGAAATGCTCTGGGCATTACTGTGATGGAGTCAGGACTGTCTGTGTGGGGGATGGGAGAGCAAGGGGTGACATTAGGTCAGGGGCCCCAACACCAGCTCAAGCGGCCCAACCCCTGAGCGCCCGAACCATAGCTCCAGGGGCCTAACCCCTGGGGGCCCCAACACCAGCTCCAAGGGCCCAACCCTTCAGCGCCGAACCATAGCTTCAGGGGCCTAACCCCCGGGGCCCCAATCCTAGCTCCAGGGGCCCAACCCCTGCGGCCCTCGATCCCAGCTCCAGGGGCCCAACCCCTGCGGACCCCAACACCAGCTCCATTGGCCCAACCCCTGGGCGCCCGAAAAATAGCTCCAGGGGCCCAACCCCTGGAGGCCCGAACCATAGCTCCAGGGGCCCAACCCCTGGGGGCCCGAACCATAGCTCCAGGGTCCCAACCCCTGGGGGCCTCAACACCTGCTCCACGGTCCCAACCCCTGGGGCCCCGAACCATAGCTCCACGGGCCCAACCCCTGGGGGCCCCAACACCAGCTCCAGGGGCCCAACCCCTGGGGGCCCGAACCATAGCTCCAGGGGCCCAACCCCTGGAGGCCCTAACCATAGCTCCAGGGGCCCAACCCCTGGGGGCCCCAACACCAGCTCCAGGGGCCCAACCCCTGGGGGCCCAAACCGTAGCTCCAGGGGCCCAACCCCTGGGGGCCCGAACCATAGCTCCAGGGCCCCAACCCCTGGGGGCACCAACACCTGCTCCAAGGGCCCAACCCCTGAGCGCCCGAGCCATAGCTCCGGGGCCTAACCACTGGGGGCCCCAAGAGCAGCTCCAGGGTCCCAACCACTGGAGGCCCCAAAACCAGCTCCAGGGGCCCAATCCCTGAGCGCCCGAACCATAGCTGCAGAGGCCTAACCCCCGAGGGCCCAAACCCCAGCTCCAGGGGCCCAACCCCTGGGGTCCCCCACACCAGCTTCAAGTGCCGAACCCCTGAGCGCCCGAACCATAGCTCCAGGGGCCCAACCCCTGGGGTCCCCAACTCCAGCTCCAAGGGCCTAACCCTTGAGCGCCCGAACCATAGCTTCAGGGGCCCAACCCCTGGGGGCCCCAACTCCAGCTCCAGGGGCCCAACCCCTGCGGGCCCCAACACCAGCTCCATTGGCCCAAACCCTGGGCGCCCGAACCATAGCTCCAGGGGCCCAACCCCTGGGGGCCCGAACCATAGCTCTAGGGGCCCAACCCCTAGGGGCCAGAACCATAGCTCCAGGGGCCCAAACCCTGGGGGCCCCAACACCTGCTCCACGGGCCCAACCCCTGGGCGCCCGAATCATAGCTCTAGGGGCCCAACCCCTAGGGGCTCGAACCATAGCTCCAGAGGCCCAACCCCTGGGGGCCCCAAAACCTGCTCCAGGGGCCCAACCCCTGGGGACCCGAACCGTAGCTCCAGGGGCCCAACCCCTGGGGGCCCGAACCATAGCTCCAGGGCCCCAAACCCTGGGGGCACCAACACCTGCTCCAAGGGCCCAACCCCTGAACGCCCGAGCCATAGCTCCGGGGCCTAACCACTGGGGGCCCCAAGAGCAGTTCCAGGGTCCCAACCACTGGAGGCCCCAAAACCAGCTCCAGGGGCCCAATCCCTGAGCGCCCGAACCATGGCTGCAGAGGCCTAACCCCCGAGGGCCCAAACCCCAGCTCCAGGGGCCCAACCCCTGGGGGCCCCAACACCAGCTTCAGGGGCCCAACCCCTGAGCGCCCGAACCATAGCTCCAGGGGTCTAACCCCTGGGGCCCCAAAACTAGCTGCAGAGGCCCAGCCCCTGGGGCCCCAACACCAGCTCCATGGGCCCAACCCCTGAGAGCCCGAACCATAGCTCCAGGGGTCTAAATCCTGTGGGCCCCAACCCCAGCTCCAGGGGCTCAACCCCTGGGGGCCCCACCACCAGCTCCAGGGGCCAAACCCCTGAGCGTCCGAACCATAGTTCCAGGGGCCCAACCCCTGGGGGCCCCAACACCAGCTCCAGGGGCCCACCCCTGGGGCCCTCGACCCCTGCTCCAGGGGCCCAACCCTTGAGCGCCCGAACCATAGCTGCAGGGGCCTAACCCCCGAGGGCCCCAACCCCAGCTCCAGGGGCCCAACCCCTGGGGGCCCCAACACCTGCTCCACGGGCCCAACCCCTGGGGGCCCGAACCATAGCTCCACGGGCGCAACCCCTGCGGGCCCCAACACTAGCTCCAGGGGCCCAACCCCTGGGGGCCCGAACCATTGCTCCAGGGGCCCAAACCCTGGGGGCCCGAACCATGGCTCCAGGGGCCCAACCCCTGGACGCCCGAACCATACCTCCAGGGGCCCAACCCCTGGGGGCACCAACACCAGCTCCAAGGGCCCAACCCCTGAGCGCCCGAACAATACCTCTAAGGGCCTAATCCCTGGGGGCCCCAACACCAGCTCCAGGGGCCCAACCCCTGAGCGCCCGAACCATAGCTGCAGGGGCCTAACCCCCGAGGGCCCCAACCCCAGCTTCAGGGGCCCAACCCCTGGGGGCCCCAACACCAGCTTCAGGGGCCCAACCCCTGGGGGCCCCAGCACCAGCTTCAGAGGCCCAACCCCTGGGGGCCCCAATACCAGCTCCAGAGGCCCAACCCCTGGAGGCCCGAACCATAGCTCCCGGGGCCCAACCCCTGGGGGCCCCAACACCAGCTCCAGGGGCCCAACCCCTGGTGGCCCGAACCATACCTGTAGGGGCCCAACCCCTGGATGCCCCAACACCTGCTCCAGGGGCCCAACCCCTGGGGGCCCGAACCATAGCTCCAGGGGCCCAACCCCTGCGGGCCCCAACACCAGCTCCATTGGGCCAACCCCTGGGGGCCTGAACCATAGCTCCAGTGGCCCAAACCCTGGAGGCCCGAACCATAGCTCCAAGGGCCGAACCCCTGGGGGCCCCAACAGCAGCTCCAGGGGCCCAACCCCTGGGGGCCCGAACCATAGCTCCAGGGGCCCAAGCCCTGGGGGCTCCACCACCAGCTCCAGGGGCCCAACCCCTGAGCGCCCGAACCATAGCTTCAGGGGCCCAACCCCTGGGGGCCCCAACTCCAGCTCCAGGGGCCGAACCCCTGGGGGCCCCAACACCAGCTCCATTGGCCCAAACCCTGGGCGCCCGAACCATAGCTCTAGGGGCCCAACCCCTAGGGGCCCGAACCATAGCTCCAGGGGCCCAACCCCTGGGGGCCCCAACACCTGCTCCACGGGCCCAACCCCTGGGGGCCCGAACCATAGCTCTAGGGGCCCAACCCCTAGGGGCCCGAACCATAGCTCCAGGGGCCCAAACCCTGGGGGCCCCAACACCTGCTCCACGGGCCCAACCCCTGGGCGCCCGAATCATAGCTCTAGGGGCCCAACCCCTAGGGGCTCGAACCATAGCTCCAGGGGCCCAACCCCTGGGGGCCCCAAAACCTGCTCCAGGGGCCCAACCCCTGGGGACCCGAACCGTAGCTCCAGGGGCCCAACCCCTGGGGGCCCGAACCATAGCTCCAGGGCCCCAAACCCTGGGGGCACCAACACCTGCTCCAAGGGCCCAACCCCTGAACGCCCGAGCCATAGTTCCGGGACCTAACCACTGGGGGCCCCAAAACCAGCTCCAGGGGCCCAATCCCTGAGCGCCCGAACCATAGCTGCAGAGGCCTAACCCCCGAGGGCCCAAACCCCAGCTCCAGGGGCCCAACCCCTGGGGGCCCCAACACCAGCTTCAGGGGCCCAACCCCTGAGCGCCCGAACCATAGGTTGAGGGGTCTAACCCCTGGGGCCCCAAAACTAGCTGCAGAGGCCCTGCCCCAGGGGCCCCAACACCAGCTCCATGGGCCCAACCCCTGAGAGCCCGAACCATAGCTCCAGGGGTCTAAATCCTGTGGGCCCCAACCCCACCTCCAGGGGCTCAACCCCTGGGGGCCCCACCACCAGCTCCAGGGGCCAAACCCCTGAGCGTCCGAACCATAGTTCCAGGGTCCCAACCCCTGGGGGCCCCAACACCAGCTCCAGGGTCCCACCCCTGAGGCCCTCGACCCCTGCTCCAGGGGCCCAACCCTTGAGCGCCCGAACCATAGCTGCAGGGGCCTAACCCCCGAGGGCCCCAACCCCAGCTCCAGGGGCCCAACCCCTGGGGGCCCCAACACCTGCTCCACGGCCCCAACCCCTGGGGGCCCGAACCATAGCTCCACGGGCCCAACCCCTGGGGGCCCCAACACCAGCTCCAGGGGCCCAACCCCTGGGGGCCCGAACCATTGCTCCAGGGGCCCAACCCCTGGGGGCCCGAACCATGGCTCCAGGGACCCAACCCCTGGACGCTCGAACCATACCTCCAGGGGCCCAACCCCTGGGGCACCAACACCAGCTCCAAGGGCCCAACCCCTGAGCGCCCGAACAATACCTCCAAGGGCCTAATCCCTGGGGGCCCCAACCCCAGCTTCAGGGGCCCAACCCCTGGGGGCCCCAACACCAGCTTCAGGGGCCCAACCCCTGGGGGCCCCAGCACCAGCTTCAGGTGCCCAACCCCTGGGGGCCCCAATACCAGCTCCAGAGGCCCAACCCCTGGAGGCCCGAACCATAGCTCCCGGGGCCCAAGCCCTGGGGGCCCCAACACCAGCTCCAGGGGCCCAACCCCTGGTGGACCGAACCATACCTGTAGCGGCCCAACCCCTGGGTGCCCCTACACCTGCTCCAGGGGCCCAACCCCTGGGGGCCCGAACCATAGCTCCAGGGGCCCAACCCCTGCGGGCCCCAACACCAGCTCCATTGGGACAACCCCTGGGGGCCTGAACCATAGCTCCACTGGCCCAAACCCTGGAGGCCCGAACCATAGCTCCAAGGGCCGAACCCCTGGGGGCCCCAACAGCAGCTCCAGGGGCCCAACCCCTGGGGGCCCGAACCATAGCTCCAGGGGCCCAACCCCTGGGGGCTCCACCACCAGCTCCAGGGGCCCAACCCCTCGGGGCCCGAACCATAGCTCCAGGGGCCCAATCCCTGGGGGCCCCAACACCAGCTCCAGGGGCCAAACCCCTGGGGGCCCGAACCATAGCTCCAGGGGCCCAACCGCTGGGGGCCCCAACACCAGCTCCAGGGGCCCAACCCCTGAGAGCCCGAACCATAGCTCCAGGGGCCCAACCCCTGGGTGCCCCAACTCCAGCTCCAAGGGCCCAACCCTTGAGCGCCCGAACCATAGCTTCAGGGGCCTAACCCCCGGGGGCCGCAACCCTAGCTCCAGGGGCCCAACCCCTGCGGCCCTCGACCCCAGCTCCAGGGGCCCAACCCCTGAGCGCCCAAACCATAGTTCCAGGGGCCCAACCCCTGAGCGCCCGAACCATAGCTCCAGGGGTCTAACCCCTGGGGCCCCAACACTAGCTGCAGAGGCCAAGCCCCTGGGGCCCCAACACCTGCTCCACGGGCTCAACCCCTGGGGGCCCAAACCATAGCTCCAGGGGCCCAACCCCTGGGGGCCCCAACACCAGCTCCAAGGGCCCAACCATTGAGTGCCCGAACAATACCTCCAAGGGCCTAACCTCTGGAGGCCCCAACACCAGCTCCAGGAGCCCAACCCCTGGGAGCCCCAACACCAGCTCCAGGGGCCCAACCCCAGAGTGCCCAAACCATAGCTCTAGGGGCCTAACCCCTGGGGGCCCGCACGCGAGCTCCAAGGGCCCAACCCTTGAGCGCCCGAACCATAGCGCCAGGGGCTTAACCCCTGGCGCCCCAACACCAGCTCCAGGGGCCCAACCCCTGGGAGCCCCAACACCAGCTACAGAGGCCCAACCCCAGAGCTCCCGAACCATAGCTCCATGCGAGGAAATGCTCTGTGCACTACCCTATGTGGCCACACGGTGTCACTCTTGCTCCATGCAGGAAATGCTCTGGGCATTACCCTGCATAGCCACACAGTGTTACTGTAGCTCTATCCGTGAAATGCTCTGGGCATTACTGTTATGGAGTCGGGACTGTCTGTGTGGGGGATGGGAGAGCAAGGGGTGACATTAGGTCAGGGGCCCCAACACCAGCTCCAGCGGCCCAACCCCTGAGCGCCCGAACCATAGCTCCAGGGGCCCAACCCCTGGGGGCCCCAACACCAGCTCCAAGGGCCCAACCCTTGAGCGCCCGAACCATAGCTTCAGGGGCCTAACCCCCGAGGGCCCCAACCCTAGCTCCAGGGGCCCAACCCCTGCGACCCTCGACTCCAGCTCCAGGGGCCCAACCCCTGCGGGCCCCAACACCAGTTCCAGGGGCCCAACCCCTGGGGCCCGAACCATAGCTCCAGGGGCCCAACCCCTAGGGGCCCTAACACCAGCTCCAGGGGCCCAACCCCTGGGTGCCCGAACCATAGCTCCAGGGGCCCAACCCCTGGAGGCCCTAACCATAGCTCCAGGGGCCCAACCCCTGGGGGCCCCAACACCAGCTCCAGGGGCCCAACCCCTGGGGGCCCAAACCGTAGCTCCAGGGGCCCAACCCCTGGGGGCCCGAACCATAGCTCCAGGGCCCCAACCCCTGGGGGCACCAACACCTGCTCCAAGGGCCCAACCCCTGAGCGCCCGAACCATAGCTCCGGGGCCTAACCACTGGGGGCCCCAAGAGCAGCTCCAGGGTCCCAACCACTGGAGGCCCCAAAACCAGCTCCAGGGGCCCAATCCCTGAGCGCCCGAACCATAGCTGCAGAGGCCTAACCCCCGAGGGCCCAAACCCCAGCTCCAGGGGCCCAACCCCTGGGGTCCCCCACACCAGCTTCAAGGGCCCAACCCCTGAGCGCCCGAACCATAGCTCCAGGGGTCTAACCCCTGGGGCCCCAAAACTAGCTGCAGAGGCCCAGCCCCTGGAGCCCCAACACCAGCTCCATGGGCCCAACCCCTGAGAGCCCGAATCATAGCTCCAGGGGTCTAAATCCTGTGGGCCCCAACGCCACCTCCAGGGGCTCAACCCCTGGGGGCCCCACCAACAGCTCCAGGGGCCAAACCCCTGAGCGTCCGAACCATAGTTCCAGGGGCCCAACCCCTGGGGGCCCCAACACCAGCTCCAGGGGCCCACCCCTGGGGCCCTCGACCCCTGCTCCAGGGGCTCAACCCTTGAGCGCCCGAACCATAGCTGCAGGGGCCTAACCCCCGAGGGCCCCAACCCCAGCTCCAGGGGCCCAACCCCTGGGGGCCCCAACACCTGCTCCACGGGCCCAACCCCTGGGGGCCCGAACCATAGCTCCACGGGCGCAACCCCTGCGGGCCCCAACAATAGCTCCAGGGGCCCAACCACTGGGGGCCCGAACCATTGCTCCAGGGGCCCAAACCCTGGGGGCCCGAACCATGGCTCCACGGGCCCAACCCCTGGACGCATGAACCATACCTCCAGGGGCCCAACCCCTGGGGGCACCAACACCAGCTCCAAGGGCCCAACCCCTGAGCGCCCGAACAATACCTCTAAGGGCCTAATCCCTGGGGTCCCCAACACCAGCTCCAGGGGCCCAACCCCTGAGCGCCCGAACCATAGCTGCAGGGGCCTAACCCCCGAGGGCCCCAACCCCAGCTTCAGGGGCCCAACCCCTGGGGGCCCCAACACCAGCTTCAGGGGCCCAACCCCTGGGGGCCCCAGCACCAGCTTCAGAGGCCCAACCCCTGCGGGCCCCAACACCAGCTCCATTGGGCCAACCCCTGGGGGCCTGAACCATAGCTCCAGTGGCCCAAACCCTGGAGGCCCGAACCATAGCTCGAAGGGCCGAACCCCTGGGGGCCCCAACAGCAGCTCCAGGGGCCCAACCCCTGGGGGCCCGAACCATAGCTCCAGGGGCCCAACCCCTGGGGGCTCCACCACCAGCTCCAGGGGCCCAACCCCTGAGCGCCCGAACCATAGCTCCAGGGGCCCAACCCCTGGGGGCCCCCTACTCCAGCTCCAAGGACCCAACCCTTGAGCGCCCGAACGATAGCGCCAGGGGCTTAACCCCTGGGGCCCAACACCAGCTCCAGGGGCCCAACCCCTGGGAGCCCCAACACCAGATCCAGGGGCCCAACCCCTGGGGGCCCGAACCGTAGCTCCAGGGGCTCAATCCCTGGGGGCTCGAACCATAGCTCCAGGGCCCCAACCCCTGGGGGCACCAACACCTGCTCCAAGGGCCCAACCCCTGAGCGCCCGAACAATAGCTCCGGGGCCTAACCACTGGGGGCTCAAGAGCAGCTCCAGGGTCCCAACCACTGGAGGCCCCAAAACCAGCTCCAGGGGCCCAATCCCTGAGCGCCCGAACCATAGCTGCAGAGGCCTAACCCCCGAAGGCTCCAACCCCAGCTCCAGGGGCCCAAACCCTGGGGGCCCCAACACCAGCTTCAGGGGCCCAACCCCTGGGGGCCCGAACCATAGCTCCACGGGCCCAACCCCTGGGGGCCCCAACACCAGCTCCAGGGGCCCGACCCCTGGGGGCCCGAACCATAGCTCCAGGGGCCCAAACCCTGGGGGCCCGAACCATGGCTCCAGGGGCCCAACCCCTGGATGCCCGAACCATAGCTCCAGGGGCCCAACCCCTGGGGGCACCAACACCGACTCCAAGGGCCCAACCCCTGAGCGCCCGAACAATACCTCCAAGGGCCTAACCTCTGGAGACCCCAACACCAGCTCCAGGAGCCCAACCCCTGGGAGCCCCAACACCAGCTCCAGGGGCCCAACCCCAGAGCTCCCGAACCATAGCTCCATGCTGGAAATGCTCTGTGTATTACCCTGTGTGGCTACATGGTGTCACTGTTGCTCCATGCGGGGAAATGCTCTGTGCACTACCCTATGTGGCCACACGGTGTCACTCTTGCTCCATGCAAGAAATACTCTGGGCATTACCCTGCATGGCCACACAGTGTTACTGTTGCTCTATCCGTGAAATGCTCTGGGCATTACTGTGATGGAGTCGGGACTGTCTGTGTGGGGGATGGGAGAGCAAGGGGTGACATTAGGTCAGGGGCCCCCACACCAGCTCCAGCGGACCAACCCCTGGGTGCCCCAACACCAGTTCCAGGGGCCCAACCCCCGGGGGCCCGAACCATAGCTCCAGGGGCCCAACCCCTGGGGCCCGAACCACAGCTCCAGGGGCCCAACCCCTAGGGGCCCTAACACCAGCTCCAGAAGCCCAACCCCTGGGTGCCCGAACCATAGCTCCAGGGGCCCAACCCCTGGAGGCCTGAACCATAGCTCCAGGGGCCCAACCCCTGGGGGCCCCAACACCAGCTCCAGGGGCCCAACCCCTGGTGGCCCGAACTGTAGCTCCCGGGGCCCAACCCCTGGGGGCCCGAACCATAGCTCCAGGGCCTCAACCCCTGGGGACCCCAACACCTGCTCCAAAGGCACAACCCCTGAGCGCCCGAACCATAGCTCCAGGGCCTAACCACTGGGGGCCCCAAGAGCAGCTCCAGTGTCCCAACCACTGGAGGCCCCAAAACCAGCTCCAGGGGCCCAGCCCCTGGGGCCCCAACACCAGCTCCATGGGCCCAACCCCTGAGAGCCCGAACCATAGCTCCAGGGGTCTAAATCCTGTGGGCCCCAACCCCAGCTCCAGGGGCTCAACCCCTGGGGGCCCCACCACCAGCTCCAGGGGCTAAACCCCTGAGCGTCCGAACCATAGTTCCAGGGGCCCAACCCCTGGGGGTAACAACAGCAGCTCCAGGGGACCACCCCTGGGGCCCTCGACCCCAGCTCCAGGGGCCCAACCCTTGAGCGCCCGAACCATACCTGCAGGGGCCTAACCCTCGAGGGCCCCAACCCCAGCTCCAGGGGCCCAACCCCTTCGGGCCCCAACACCTGGTCCACGGGCCCAACCCCTGGGGGCCCGAACTATAGCTCCACGGGCCCAACCCCTGGGGGCCCCAACACCAGCTCCAGGGGCCCAACCCCTGGGGGCCCGAACCATAGCTCCAGGGGCCCAACCCCTGGGGGCCCGAACCATAGCTCCAACGGCCTAATCCCTGGGGGCCCCAACACCCGCTCCAAGGGCCCAACCCCTGAGCACCAGAACAATACCTCCAAGGGCCTAACCTCTGGAGGCCCCAACACCAGCTCCAGGAGCCCAACCCCTGGGAGCCCCAACACCAGCTCCAGCGGCCCAACCTCTGAGCGCCCGAATCATAGCTGCAGAGGCCTAACCCCGAGGGCCCCAACCCCAGCTCCAGGGGCCCAAACCCTGGGGGCCCCAACACCAGCTTCAGGGGCCTAACCCCTGGGGGCCCCAACACCAGCTTCAGGGGCCCAACCCCTGGGGGCCCCAACACCAGCTCCAAGGGCCCAACCCTTCAGCGCCGAACCATAGCTTCAGGGGCCTAACCCTCTGGAGACCCCAACACCAGCTCCAGGGGCCCAACCCCTGGGAGCCCCAACACCAGATCCACGGGCCCAACCCCTGGGGGCCCGAAGCATAGTTCCAGGGGCCCAACCCCTGGGCGCCCGAACCATAGCTCCAGGGGTCTAACCCCTGGGGCCCCAACACTAGCTGCACAGGCCCAGCCCCTGGGGCCCCAACACCAGCTCCAGGGGCCCAACCCCTGAGCGCCCGAACCATAGCTGCAGAGGCCTAACCCCCGAGGGCTCCAACCCCAGCTCCAGGGGCCCAACCCCTGGGGGCCCCAACACCAGCTTCAGGGGCCCAACCCCTGGGGGCCCCAATACCAGCTCCAGAGGCCCAACCCCTGGAGGCCCGAACCATAGCTCCCGGGGCCCAACCCCTGGGGGCCCCAACACCAGCTCCAGGGGCCCAACCCCTGGTGTCCCGAACCCTACCTGTAGGGGCCCAACCCCTGGGTGCCCCAGCACCTGCTCCAGGGGCCCAACCCCTGGAGGCCGGAACCATAGCTCCAGGGGCCCAACCCCTGCGGGCCCCAACACCAGCTCCATTGGGCCAACCCCTGGGGGCCTGAACCATAGCTCCAGGGGCCCAAACCCTGGAGGCCCGAACCATAGCTCCAAGGGCCGAACCCCTGGGGGCCCCAACAGCAGCTCCAGGGGCCCAACCCCTGGGGGCCCGAACCATAGCTCCAGGGGCCCAACCCCTGGGGGCTCCACCACCAGCTCCAGGGGCCCAACCCCTCGGGGACCGAACCATAGCTCTAGGGGACCAATCGCTGGGGGCCCCAACACCAGCTCCAGGGGACCAACCCCTGAGCGCCCGAACCATAGCTCCAGGGGCCCAACCCCTGGGGGCCCCAACACCAGCTCCAGGGGCCCAACCCCTGGGGACCCGAACCATAGCTCCAGGGGCCCAACCCCCGGGGGCACGAACCATGGCTCCAGGGGCCCAACCCCTGGGGGCCCGAACCATAGCTCCAGCGGCCCAACCCCTGGGGGCCCTAACACCAGCTCCAGGGGCCCAACCCCCAGGGGCCCGAACCATAGTTCCAGGGACCCAACCTCTGGACGCCCGAACCATAGCTCCAGGGGCCCAACCCCTGGGGGCCCCAATACCTGCTCCAAGGGCCCAACCGCTGAGCGCCCGAACCATAGCTCTGGGGCCTAACCACTGGGGGCACCAAGAGTAGCTCCAGGGTCCCAACCACTGGAGGCCCCAAAACCAGCTCCAGGGGCCCAATTCCTGAGCGCCCGAACCATTGCTGCAGGGGCCTAACCCCCGAGGGCCCCAACCCTAGCTCCAGGGGCCCAAACCCTGCGGCCCTCGACCCCAGCTCCAGGGGCCCAACCCCTGAGCGCTTGAACCATAGTTCCAGGGGCCCAACCCCTGAGCGCCCGAACCATAGCTCCAGGGGTCTAACCCCTGGGGCCCCAACACTAGCTGCAGAAGCCCAGCCCCTGGGGCCCCAACACCAGCTCCAGGGGCCCAACCCCTGAGCGCCCGAACCATAGCTGCAGAGGCCTAACCCCCGAGGGCCCCAACCCCAGCTCCAGGGGCCCAACCCCTGGGAGCCCCTACACCAGCTTCAGGGGCCCAACCCCTGGGGACCCCAACACGAGCTTCACGGGCCCAAACCCTGGGGCCCCCAATACCAGCTCCAGAGGCCCAACCCCTGGGGGCCCCAACACCAGCTCCAGGGGCCCAACCCCTGGTGGCCCGAACCATACCTGTAGGGGCCCAACCCCTGGGTGCCCCAACACCTGCTCCAGGGGCCCAACCCCTGGGGACTCGAACCATAGCTCCAGGGGCCCAACCCCTGCGGGCCCCAACACCAGCTCCATTGGGCCAACCCCTGGGGGCCTGAACCATAGCTCCAGGGGCCCAAACCCTGGAGGCCCGAACCTTAGCTCCAAGGGCCGAACCCCTGGGGGCCCGAACATCAGCTCCAGGGGCCCAACCCCTGGGGACCCGAACCATAGCTACAGGGGCCCAACCCCTGGGGGCTCCACCACCAGCTCCAGGGGCCCAACCCCTGGGGGCCCGAACCATAGCTCCAGGGGCCCAATCCCTGGGGGCCCCAACACCAGCTCCAGGGGCCAAACCCTTGGGGGCCCGAACCATAGCTCCAGGGGCCCAACCGCTGGGGGCCCGAACACCAGCTCCAGGGGCCCAACCTGGGGGACCAAACCATAGCTCCAGGGGCCCAACCCCTGGGGGCCACAACACCAGCTCCAGGGGCCCAACCCCTGGGGGCCCGAACCATATCTCCGGGGGCCCAATCCCTGGGGGCCCCAACACAAGCTCCAGGGGCCCAACCTCTGGGGACCCGAACCATAGCTCCACTGGCCCAACCCCTGGGGGCCCCAACACCAGCTCCTGGGGCCCAACCCCTGGAGGCCCGAACCATAGCTCCAGGGGCCGAACCCCTGGGGGCTCCAACACCAGCTCCAGGGGCCCAACCCCTGGGGGCCCGAACCATAGCTCCAGGGGCCCAACCCCTGGGGGCCCCAACACCTGCTCCACGGGCCAAACCCCTGGGGGCCCGAACCATAGCTCCAGGGGCCGAACCCCTGGGGGCCCGAACACCAGCTCCAGGAGCCCAACCTGGGGGACCAAACCATAGCTCCAGGGGCCCAACCCCTGGGGGCCACAACACCAGCTCCAGGGGCCCAACCCCTGGGGGCCCGAACCATATCTCCGGGGGCCCAACCCCTGGGGGCCCCAACACCAGCTCCAGGGGCCCAACCCCTGGGGACCCGAACCATAGCTCCAGGGGCCCAACCCCTGGGGGCATGAACCATGGCTCCAGGGGCCCAACCCCTGGGGGCCCGAACCATAGCTCCAGGGGCCCAACCCCTGGGGGCCCGAACCATATCTCCGGGGGCCCAACCCCTGGGGGCCCCAACACCAGCTCCAGGGGCCCAACCCCTGGGGACCCGAACCATAGCTCCAGGGGCCCAACCCCCGGGGGCACGAACCATGGCTCCAGGGGCCCAACCCCTGGGGGCCCGAACCATAGCTCCAGGGGCCCAACCCCTGGGGGCCCTAACACCAGCTCCAGGGGCCCAACCCCTGGGGGCCCCAATACCTGCTCCAAGGGCCCAACCCCTGAGCGCCCGAACCATAGCTCTGGGGCCTAACCACTGGGGGCACCAAGAGCAGCTCCAGGGTGCCAACCACTGGAGGCCCCAAAACCAGCTCCAGGGGCCCAATCCCTGAGCGCCCGAACCATTGCTGCAGGGGCTTAACCCCCGAGGGCCCCAACCCTAGCTCCAGGGTCCCAACCCCTGCGGCCCTCGACCCCAGCTCCAGGGGCCCAACCCCTGAGCGCTTGAACCATAGTTCCAGGGGCCCAACCCCTGAGCGCCCGAACCATAGCTCCAGGGGTCTAACCCCTGGGGCCCCAACACTAGCTGCAGAAGCCCAGCCCCTGGGGCCCCAACACCAGCTCCAGGGGCCCAACCCCTGAGCGCCCGAACCATAGCTGCAGAGGCCTAACCCCCGAGGGCCCCAACCCCAGCTCCAGGGGCCCAACCCCTGGGAGCCCCTACACCAGCTTCAGGGGCCCAACCCCTGGGGACCCCAACACCAGCTCCAGGGGCCCAACCCCTGGTGGCCCGAACCATACCTGTAGGGGCCCAACCCCTGGGTGCCCCAACACCTGCTCCAGGGGCCCAACCCCTGGGGGCCCGAACCATAGCTCCAGGGGCCCAACCCCTGCGGGCCCCAACACCAGCTCCATTGGGCCAACCCCTGGGGGCCTGAACCATAGCTCCAGGGGCCCAAACCCTGGAGGCCCGAACCTTAGCTCCAAGGGCCGAGCCCCTGGGGTCCCGAACATCAGCTCCAGGGGCCCAACCCCTGGGGACCCGAACCATAGCTACAGGGGCCCAACCCCTGGTGGCTCCACCACCAGCTCCAGGGGCCCAACCCCTGGGGGCCCGAACCATAGCTCCAGGGGCCCAATCCCTTGGGGCCCCAACACCAGCTCCAGGGGCCAAACCCTTGGGGGCCCGAACCATAGCTCCAGGGGCCCAACCGCTGGGGGCCCGAACACCAGCTCCAGGGGCCCAACCTGGGGGACCAAACCATAGCTCCAGGGGCCCAACCCCTGGGGGCCACAACACCAGCTCCAGGGGCCCAACCCCTGGGGGCCCGAACCATATCTCCGGGGGCCCAACCCCTGGGGGCCCCAACACAAGCTCCAGGGGCCCAACCCCTGGGGACCCGAACCATAGCTCCACTGGCCCAACCCCTGGGGGCCCCAACACCAGCTCCTGGGGCCCAACCCCTGGAGGCCCGAACCATAGCTCCAGGGGCCGAACCCCTGGGGGCTCCAACACCAGCTCCAGGGGCCCAACCCCTGGGGGCCCGAACCATAGCTCAAGGGGCCCAACCCCTGGGGGCCCCAACACCTGCTCCACGGGCCAAACCCCTGGGGGCCCAAACCATAGCTCCACGGGCCCAACCCCTGGGGGCCCCAACACCAGTTCCAGGGGCCCAACCCCTGGGGGCCCGAACCATAGCTCCAGGGGCCCAACCCCTGGGAGCAGCAACACCAGCTACAGGGGCCCAACACCTGAGCGCCCGAACCATAGCTCCAGGGGCCCAACCCCTGGGGGCCCCAACACCAGCTCCAAGGGCCCAACCCTTGAGCGCCCGAACCATAGCTTCAGGGGCCTAACGCCTGGGGCCCCAACACTAGCTGCAGAGGCCCAGCCCCTGGGGCCCCAACACCAGCTCCAGGGGCCCAACCCCTGAGCGCCCGAACCATACCTGCAGGGGCCTAACCCCCGAGAGCCCCAACCCCAGCTCCAGGGGCCCAACCCCTGGGGGCCCCAACACCAGCTTCAGGGGCCCACCCCTGGGGGCCTCAACACCAGCTTCAGGGGCCGAACCCCTGGGGGCCCCAACACCAGCTCCAGGGGCCCAACCCCTGGGGGCCCGAACCATAGCTCCAGGGCCTCAACCCCTGGGGATCCCAACACCTGCTCCAAGGGCCCAACCCCTGAGCGCCCGAACCATAGCTCCGGGGCCTAACCACTGGGGGCCCCAAGAGCAGCTCCAGTGTCCCAACCACTGGAGCCCCAAAACCAGCTCCAGGGGCCCAACCCCTGGGGGCCCCAACACCAGCTTCAGGGGCCCAAACCCTGAGCGCCCGAACCATAGCTCCAGGGTTCTAACCCCTGGGGCCCCAAAACTAGCTGCAGAGGCCCAGCCCCTGGGGCCCCAACACCAGCTCCATGGGCCCAACCCCTGGGAGCCCGAACCATAGCTCCAGGGGTCTAAATCCTGTGGGCCCCAACTCCACCTCCAGGGGCTCAACCCCTGTGGGCCCCACCACCAGCTCCAGGGGCCAAACCCCTGAGCGTCCGAACCATAGTTCCAGGGGCCCAACCCCTGGGGGCAACAACACCAGCTCCAGGGGCCCACCCCTAGGGCCCTCGACCCCAGCTCCAGGGGCCCAACCCTCGAGCGCCAGAACCATAGCTGCAGGGGCCTAACCTTCGAGGGCCCCAACCCCAGCTCCAGGGTCCCAACCCCTTCGGGTCCCAACACCTGCTCCAGGGGCCCAACCCCTGGGGGTCCGAACCATAGCTCCAGGGTCCCAACCCCTGGGGGCCCGAACCATAGCTCCAACGGCCTAATCCCTGGGGGCCCCAACACTCACTCCAAGGGCCCAACCCCTGAGCACCAGAACAATACCTCCAAGGGCCTAACCTCTGGAGGCCCCAACCCCAGCTCCAGGAGCCCAACCCCTGGGAGCCCCAACACCAGCTCCAGCGGCCCAACCCCTGAGCGCCCGAACCATAGCTGCAGAGGCCTAACCCCCGAGGGCCCCAAACCCAGCTCCAGGGGCCCAAACCCTGGGGGCCCCAACACCAGCTTCAGGGGCCCAACCCCTGGGGGCCCCAACACCAGCTTCAGGGGCCCAACCCCTGGGGGCCCCAACACCCGCTCCAAGGGCCCAACCCTTCAGCGCCGAACCATAGCTTCAGGGGCCTAACCCCCGGGGGCCCCAACCCTAGCTCCAGGGGCCCAACCCCTGCGGCCCTCGACCCCAGCTCCACGGGCCCAACCCCTGAGCGCCCGAAGCATAGTTCCAGGGGCCCAACCCCTGGGCGCCCGAACCATAGCTCTAGGGGTCTAACCCCTGGGGCCCCAACACTAGCTGCAGAGGCCCAGCCCCTGGGGCCCCAACACCAGCTCCAGGGGCCCAACCCCTGAGCGCCCGAACCATAGCTGCAGAGGCCTAACCCCCGAGGGCCTCAACCCCAGCTCCAGGGGCCCAACCCCTGGGGGCCGGAACCATAGCTCCAGGGGCCCAACCCCTGCGGGCCCCAACACCAGCTCCATTGGGCCAACCCCTGGGGGCCTGAACCATAGCTCCAGGGGCCCAAACCCTGGAGGCCCGAACCATAGCTCCAAGGGCCGAACCCCTGGGGGCCCCAACAGCAGCTCCAGGGGCCCAACCCCTGGGGGCCCGAACCATAGCTCCAGGGGACCAACCCCTGGGGGCTCCACCACCAGCTCCAGGGGCCCAACCCCTCGGGGACCGAACCATAGCTCCAGGGGACCAACCGCTGGGGGCCCCAACACCAGCTCCAGGGGACCAACCCCTGAGCGCCCGAACCATAGCTCCAGGGGCCCAACCCCTGGGGGCCCCAACACCAGCTCCAGGGGCCCAACCCCTGGGGACCCGAACCATAGCTCCAGGGGCCCAACCCCCGGGGGCCCGAACCATGGCTCCAGGGGCTCAACCCCTGGGGGCCCGAACCATAGCTCCAGGGGCCCAACCCTGGGGGCCCTAACACCAGCTCCAGGGGCCCAACCCCTGGGGGCCCGAACCATAGTTCCAGGGACCCAACCCCTGGACGCCCGAACCATAGCTCCAGGGGCCCAACCCCTGGGGGCCCCAATACCTGCTCCAAGGGCCCAACCCCTGAGCGTCCGAACCATAGCTCCGGGGCCTAACCACTGGGGGCACCAAGAGCAGCTCCAGGGTCCCAACCACTGGAGGCCCCAAAACCAGTTCCAGGGGCCCAATCCCTGAGCGCCCGAACCATAGCTGCAGGGGCCTAACCCCCGAGGGCCCCAACACCAGCTCCACGAGCCCAACCCCTGGGAGCCCCAACACCAGCACCAGGGGCCCAACCCCAGAGTGCCCAAACCATAGCTCTAGGGGCCTAACCCCTGGGGGCCCGCACGCGAGCTCCAAGGGCCCAACCCTTGAGCACCCGAACCATAGCGCCAGGGGCTTAACCCCTGGGGCCCCAACACCAGCTCCAGGGGCCCAACCCCTGGGAGCCCCAACACCAGCTACAGGGGCCCAACCCCAGAGCTCCCGAACCATAGCTCCAGGGGCCCAACCCCTGGGGGCCCCAATACCTGCTCCAAGGGCCCAACCCCAGAGCTCCCGAACCATAGCTCCAAGGGCCGAACCCCTGGGGGCCCCAACAGCAGCTCCAGGGTCCCAACCCCTGGGGGCCCGAACCATAGCTCCAGGGGCCCAACCCCTGGGGGCTCCACCACCAGCTCCAGGGGCCCAACCCCTCGGGGACCGAACCATAGCTCCAGGGGACCAACCGCTGGGGGCCCCAACACCAGCTCCAGGGGACCAACCCCTGAGCTCCCGAACCATAGCTCCAGGGGCCCAACCCCTGGGGGCCCCAACACCAGCTCCAGGGGCCCAACCCCTGGGGACCCGAACCATAGCTCCAGGGGCCCAACCCCCGGGGGCCCGAACCATGGCTCCAGGGGCCCAACCCCTCGGGGCCCGAACCATAGCTCCAGGGGCCCAACCCCTGGGGGCCCTAACACCAGCTCCAGGGGCCCAACCCCTGGGGGCCCGAACCATAGTTCCAGGGACCCAACCCCTGGACGCCCGAACCATAGCTCGAGGGGCCCAACCCCTGGGGGCCCCAATACCTACTCGAAGGGCCCAACCCCTGAGCGCCCGAACCATAGCTCCGGGGCCTAACCACTGGGGGCACCAAGAGCAGCTCCATGGTCCCAACCACTGGAGGCCCCAAAACCAGCTCCAGGGGCCCAATCCCTGAGCGCCCGAACCATAGCTGCAGGGGCCTAACCCCCGAGGGCCCCAACCCTAGCTCCAGGGGCCTAACCCCTCTGGCCCTCGACCCCAGCTCCAGGGGCCCAACCCCTGAGCGCCCGAACCATAGTTCCAGGGACCCAACCCCTGAGCGCCCGAACCATAGCTCCAGGGGTCTAACCACTGGGGCCCCAACACTAGCTGCAGAGGCCCAGCCCCTGGGGCCCCAACACCAGCTCCAGGGGCCCAACCCCTGAGCGCCCGAACCATAGCTGCAGGGGCCTAACCCCCGAGGGTCCCAACCCCAGCTCCAGGGGCCCAACCCCTGGGGGCCCCTACACCAGCTTCAGGGGCCGAACCCCTGGGGACCACAATACCAGCTCCAGAGGCCCAACCCCTGGAGGCCCGAACCATAGCTCCCGGGTCCCAACCCCTGGGGGCCCCAACACTAGCTCCATGGGCCCAACCCCTGGTGGCCCGAACCATACCTGTAGGAGCCCAACCCCTGGGTGCCCCAACACCTGCTCCAGGGGTCCAACCCCTGGGGACTCGAACCATAGCCCCAGGGACCCAACCCCTGCGGGCCCCAACACCAGCTCCATTGGTCCAGCCCCTGGGGGCCTGAACCATAGCTCCAGGGGCCCAAACCCTGGAGGCCCGAACCTTAGCTCCAAGGGCCGAACCCCTGGGGGCCCGAACAGCAGCTCCAGGGGCCCAACCCCTGGGGGCCCGAACCATAGCTACAGGGGCCCAACCCCTCGGGGTTCCACCAGCAGCTCCAGGGGCCCAACCCCTGGGGGCCCGAACCATAGCTCCAGGGGCCCAATCCCTGGGGGCCCCAACACCAGCTCCAGGGGCCAAACCCTTGGGGGCCCGAACCATAGCTCCAGGGGCCCAACCGCTGGGGGCCCGAACACCAGCTCCAGGGGCCCAACCTGGGGGACCAAACCATTGCTCCAGGGGCCCAACCCCTGGGGGCCCCAACACAAGCTCCAGGGGCCCAACCCCTGGGGACCCGAACCATAGCTCCAGGGGCCCAACCCCTGGGGGCTCCAACAACAGCTCCAGGGTCCCAACCCCTGGGGGCCCGAACCATAGCTCCAGGGGCCCAACCCCTGGGGGCCCCAACACCTGCTCCACGGGCTAAACCCCTGGGGGCCCAAACCATAGTTCCACGGACCCAAACTCTGGGGGCCCCAACACCAGTTCCAGGGGCCCAACCCCTGGGGGCCCGAACCATAGTTCCAGGGGCCCAACCCCTGGGAGCCCCAACACCAGCTACAGGGGCCCAACCCCTGAGCGCTGGAACCATAGCTCCAGGGGCCCAACCCCTGGGTGCCCCAACACCAGCTCCAAGGGCCCAACCCTTTAGCGCCCGAACCATAGCTTCAGGGGCCTAACCACCGGGGGCCGCAATCCAATCTCCAGGGGCCCAACCCCTGCGGCCCTCGACCCCAGCTCCAGGGGCCCAACCCCTGAGCGCCCGAACCATGGTTCCAGGGGCCCAACCCCCTGAGCGCCCGAACCATAGCTCCAGGGGTCTAACCCCTGGGGCCCCAACACTAGCTGCAGAGGCCCAGCCCCTGGGGCCCCAACACCAGCTCCAGGGGCCCAACCCCTGATCGCCCGAACCATAGCTGCAGGGGCCTAACCCCCGAGGACCCCAACCCCAGCTCCAGGGGCCCAACCCCTGGGGGCCCCAACACCAGCTTCAGGGGCCCAACCCCTGGGGGCCTCAACACCAGCTCAGGGGCCCAACCCCTGGGGGCCCCAATACCAGCTCCAGAGACCCAACCCCTGGAGGCCCGAACCATAGCTCCAGGGGCTAAACCCCTGCGGGCCCCAACACCAGCTCCATTGGGCCAACCCCTCGGGGCCCGAACCATAGCTCCAGGGGCCCAATCCCTGGGGGCCCCAACACCAGCTCCAGGGGCCAAACCTCTGGGGGCCCGAACCATAGCTCCAGGGGCCCCACCGCTTGGGGCCGCAACACCAGCTCCAGGGGCCCAACCTGGGGGATCAAACCATAGCTCCAGGGGCCCAACCCCGGGGGCCACAACACCAGCTCCAGGGGCCCAACCCCAGAGCTCCCGAACCATAGCTCCATGCAGGAAATGCTCTGTGTATTACTCTGTGTGGCTACATGGTGTCACTGTTGCTCCATGCGGGGAAATGCTCTGTGCACTACCCTATGTGGCCACACGGTGTCACTCTTGCTCCATGCAGGAAATGCTCTGGGCATTATCCTGCATGACCACACAGTGTTACTGTTGCTCTATTCGTGAAATTCTCTGGGCATTACTCTGATGGAGTCGGGACTGTCTGTGTGGGGGATGGGAGAGCAAGGGGTGACATTAGGTCAGGGGCCCCAACACCAGCTCCAGCGGCCCAACCCCTGGGTGCCCCAACACCTGCTCCAGGGGCCCAACCCCTGGCGGCCTGAACCATAGCTCCAGGGGCCCAAACCCTGGAGGCCCGAACCTTAGCTCCGAGGGCCGAACCCCTGGGGGCCCCAACACCAGCTCCAGGGGCCCAACCCCTGGGGACCCGAACCATAGCTCCAGGGGCCCAACCCCTGGGGGCCCGAACCATAGCTCCAGGGGCCCAACCCGTGGGGGCCCCAAAACCAGCTCCAGGGGCCCAAACCCTGGAGGCCCGAACAATAGCTCCAGGGGCCCAACCCGTGGGGGCCCCAACACCAGCTCCAGGGGCCCAACCCCTGGAGGCCCGAACCATAACTCCAGGGGCCCAACCCCTGGGTTCTCGAACACCAGCTCCAGGGGCCCAACCCCTGGGGGCCCGAACCATAGCTCCAGGGGCCCAACCCCTGGGGGCTCCAACACCTGCTCCACGGGCCCAACCCCTGGGGGCCCTAACCATAGCTCCACGGGCCCAACCCGTGGGGGCCCCAACACCAGTTCCAGGGGCCCAACCCCTGGGGGCCCGAACCATAGCTCCAGGGGCCCAACCCCTGGGGGCCCCAAAACCAGCTCCAGGGGCCCAACCCCTGGAGGCCCGAACAATAGCTCCAGGGGCCCAACCCCTGGGGGCCCCAACACCAGCTCCAGGGGCCCAACCCCTGGAGGCCCGAACCATAGCTCCAGGGGCCCAACCCCTGGGGGCTCCAACACCAGCTCCAGGGGCCCAACCCCTGGGGGCCCGAACTATAGCTCCAGGGGCCCAACCCCTGGGGACCCGAACCTTAGCTCCAGGGGCCCAACCCCTGGGGGCCGCAACACCTGCTCTACGGGCCCAACCCCTGGGGGGGCGAACCATAGCTCCACGGACCCAACCCCTGGGGGCCCCAACACCAGCTCCAGGGGCCGAACCCCTGGGGGCCCGAACCATAGCTCCAGGGGCCCAACCCCTGCGGGCCCGAACCATGGCTCCAGGGGCCCAACCCCTGGGGGCCCGAACCATAGCTCCAGGGGCCCAACCCCTGGGGCCCCAACCGTAGCTCCAGGGTCTCAACCCCTGCGGGCCCCAGCCGGAGAACCATGAGTAGTAATAAGCTCGATTGTACTCATCACCATGGAATTTTGACACGTTTCCACGGCCCTTTTAGGGCTTATGTCCGGCTTCCCACCCTGCCTTTCCGTTGGCTTCGTAGACTATTCTGAAAAAAAATGGGCGTGTATGTGTTTGACTAGGGGAAGTGTGTAGTTTTGTGCTTGATGACATGAATAAAAAGTGTATTAAATATCAGGGTGTAATAATAAAAAAGTTAAATAATATTGTAATCTAGGTTTATAAAGGGAATTTTCTAAGGCAAAACCTGTTTGGTTAGCACAGGATAAAAAGGCATTGAAACTAGTCAATATCAATGTAGGTTAAGAAAAAAACATTAAAAACGAAGTTTAAAAGGATAATTAACTGAAGAAAACGTGTTTTGTAATCACATAACCAAAAACTGTAAAGAAATACTTAAAAACTAGGTTTAAAAAAATTGACAATGTCAAAGCCTGTTCGGTAAGCACAGCATAAAAACTTTATTAAAAAGTGGCTAAGAAAAACACAATAAAGCTTACGGTAAACTTAAAAAAAGTTTACCTTTGCAGTCTTTTTGTAAAACCAGGTAGCTCTTTTTGGTTTAACCTTAGTAAATAAAACACATTAAAACTAATTAATACCAATGTAGATTAAGAAAAACGAAGTTTAAAAGGAAAATTGACAAAGGCAAAGCCTGTTTGGTAAGCACGGGGTAAAAAAGTATTTAGACTATTCAATATCATTGCAGATTAAGAAGAAAGATCAAAGATAGACAGCACATGGCGGAATCAGAATGAGAAAGAGAGAGAAGCAGGCAGAGTCTGTTTAGTAAGCACAGGGTAAAATAGCATTCAGAATCAGGGCGGGTTACAAGACAAGAAAAGCGAGGAGAGAGTCCTCTTTGCAAAGAGCAAAGATAGAGAGGACAGGGTAGGATTAAAGTGAAAGAGAGAGAATTGTTACCTTTGCCAGTCTTTCTGTAGAATGAGGGAGATTTCCTGCTTCTGACACTCTCCGGCTTGTTATCACCGCTTTTGGATCGGCCCAATCAGAGGTGGTTTTACAACAGCGTCATAGAATTCATTTTCCTGAACCAATCCTAGTGTCTCAAGACTTTAAGCAAGAGCCAGCTCCCCCTCTTTCCACCCTTCCTATTATCTGTTTTTTCTTATCTAAAGAAACAGACCCGCAGCATTTTCCCACCAAGTAGCCCTTTTACAAAGATGTTTTTAAAACGCGCAAGCTTTTCGTAATACACCATTTTTAAAGTTTTTCCCTAGGTTTTAAACTAATTGGTTTTTTTTGTTTTTCTTTTTTAGTAAAAACAATGTGAAAGTCGGGCAAAGCACCTGTTAGTAAAGAAGCCTCTGTGAGCAGTGGGTCAGAGATAAGAAGGCTGCTTCTTTCCCAAACTTTTTAACAAACACAAGTTACAATTACATTAAATTTTGCAAAGGGATAATGACTCGAAAAGACAAACCTAAGCCACAACCCTTTTGTATGTGTTGTAATAAAAAATTATGCAGAAGCACCCTAGATTTTTTTTTAGTAACAGGCGGTTTATAGTCCCCATATTTAGGATACCGGCGGATTAGAGAGAAGATTGCTTTTTTCCCCACTTTTTAACAAATAAGGTTGAAAAGGAAACCTGAAGACCCATAGCTTTTATTTTGGCATAGGTGTTTTAATAACATGTAAGTGTGCAAAAACATTTTAGTGCGATAAAACTAATGTGCTGTAATAAAAAAGGTTTGTTTTTTTTAATTTTAGGCTAACCCGGGCCATTTTATAGTAAAAACAGCAGGCTCTTGCAGCAGCTCTTAGCAAAAACAGCCTCTGTAAGTCAGTAAATTAAAAATAAAAAGAACAAAACATAACAAGGTCTTCTTTTAAAGCAAAAGAACCCCAAAAACAGGTATTAAGAAGCATACTAATTTACTATAAAAACTAAGCTTTTTAACCATTAAAGTTTAAAAGCTAAAGTGTGTAGCCAAAAACCTTCCCGCGTTTTTTAAAAAAACCAACTAAGACAACTCCCCCTCCGCTCTTAGCTAAACAGCCAGAGCATTCGGCTTTTTTTTAACCCTGTAACAAAACCTAAATACCGTTTTAAAATATGTTTTAAAGAAATACATATTTTTTTTAACTTACTAACAATGTAAAATAAGTTGTGTAAAAGTTTAACGTGGTTTATTTTTAAATTAGCAGTTTTGTTTTAAAAACTAAGGCCATAAAACAAATTAAAGAAATACAGTTGCAGTTTTTAAAAAGTTTTTGGTTACAAGGGTGTAAATGGGTACATTACTATTTAAAAAAGGCTTTTTATTAACTGTTTAAACACATTTACTATAAAAAAATAACATTTTTAGCCATTAAAGCTAAAGCATGTAGGCAGTCTGGGGACCGACACCCGCCTTTTTTCCTAGAAAAGTGCCCTTTACGCACCCTGTTTTTTAAAAGAAACGCCTTTTTAAATATTAATTTTTGGGGGGGGGTGGAGGGCAAAACCTTTTTTTGAAAAACAGGTTTAAACCTATAAATAGAGGAACAAAAAACTTAACAAGACTGTTAAAGAAATATTGCTAATACAAGACTTTTACCGTTATGGGGAGCAACCACATGGTAAGAAACCTTACTATAATTTGCGGGGGTCGTCAAGGTATTATACTAGCGTTATGCTCACTTAAAAGGCAATATTTTTACTTTTAAATAGGACGAGGCCTTTTTTCTTGACATTCCAGATGCCGCGCTACAAGCTTTAAACTTTGGTAAGCTAATTAATATGCTACACAACAATAATTTATTTTTAAGATAAAAGGTTTTAAAAAAATTTATTTTTTTAATTTAGAACAAGATGGAAGTCAAAACCACCCAATAGTTTTCCTGAAATTACAGAAGAAGGTGTGAACTGTTTTTCAAATATGTGTTTTTTAAAATAAAAAATCTGATGTTGGAAATAGTGTGCATTTTAGGGGCTTGAAAACCCTTAAAGCTTTTATTGTACAAAAGTTGCCGTTCTACCGCCCCTGCGTGGTGTAAACTATAATAAAAACGCGGTTTTTAGCCCGCTTACTGCAAAAACGTTTTTAAAATATGTATTTTTGGGGAACAGCTTTGTTGTTGTTAGTTAAAAAAAAGCCGTGCTAAAAAACATTCTGTTTATGTGTATCGGCAGACTCATGAAGCGTTATTCCTCAAGAAGAAATGTTGAAGGTGAGCGCGCTTAAAGAGGCCAAGAAATTTCCCTTTGAGGCAGCTGCAGTTGGAAGCAAGGGTATTAAGCACAGCGATTTTGAACAGCCCTGCGAGTCCAAATCTCTTATTGCACAAAACCAGCCGGCACTAAAAAAGGCCAAAAAGTCTACCTCTAAGACAGCATTCGTTTTCAGGGAGGGGGGAAAGGGGCTCAGACACCCCCCAAGCTTTTGAACCATTCAACGCTACCTCTACAACTTTCAGGAACTATGGTAAGCGAGGCAGAGGAGTAAAAGCCCCTAGTTTTCAACAGACCTTTGCCTCCCCGACCCAAAACAATTAGCTTTAAAAACAAACAACTCTGTGGAAGCAACCATGTTCACGCGTGGTTTGAGCAGGGTGAAGAAATTAATCCCCGGCTTTTGAAACCCGCAAAACCCTTGCCAGAAATAAGAATGTTCCTGTGGGGCTGGCTGCATCTGTTGCTGCTTCTAACGAGCTGTTTACTGTTTGTAAATCTCTAAAGCGTTTAATAGATAAAAAAGTTTTCAAAGCTAATTCTTGAGGTGTTTCAAAAACAAAATTTTCCAGGAAAAAGGGTGGTTTTTAGACCAAAAATAGCAGATACACGGGCACTAATTGAAAAAGTGGAAAGTGCGATAAAGGGGGAAGGAAGAGGCTGACTGCACATGAAACCTAAAAATGTAAAGAGGGGTAGGGAAAAAAATGGAAAAAAATCTAATATAGTAAGAAGGCTTTTGGCCAAAAACATAAAAAAAAACCATAGCTATTTTAAAAAACAACCCCCCGAACCAAGAAAGGGAAATAGACCCTCCCACCCCTTCTTCTTCTGAAGGTCCAGATTCCCCCGCTCCTGATACACCACCACAGGTGTACTTTGAGCGTGTAAGATACTGGATAAGACCCCGAAGGAAGTTTAAGGCTTATGACGATTTTGAAGAATTTCGTTTTGCTAATTTGGACAGAGTAATGGGGTTCACAAAAACCATGACGGCGATCGACATCGCTTTTCAAAATTTGCTAGATGATATTAATAATCAGGTGGGCCCTGAAGATTTTGTACAGCCACGCTTAGCTGTCCCGGGGATAAATCACCAGCTCTTTTCTTTACGGAGGCCTTGGGAAAATTTAAACGACGTAGATTTTTTAAATAACATCGTTAATGTGTTGCAAAGTAACGCAGAGATTGTGTGGTCCGAAACTTTACGCCTGGCTGTTACACTTATTAATAACAGGGTTGGTGGAGTTGGGTCTGTAAGACCTCTAAAAACTATTACGTGCAGTAAAATTTTTGAAAAAAAAGAAAACATTTAATTGATTTAAATAACCAGGGTAACAACCTGTCTTGCCGGTAGTGTGCTGAGCCTTCTATCAGATAAAAAAGTTAGAGATGCCCAGCTGTTAGAAGGGGCCAAACACCTTCATCAGGTGTTGGGGTTTTCGGACCAAAAAATGATTAGCTTGACAGACGAGAGCTCTTTCGAAGTGCGCTTGGGGGTAGCTATTACCGTTATGTATTATGAAAATGAAAATTGGTGTGGGGTACAGCCTTCCCACGGCCTTTGAATTTAACGGGTGTTTTTCACCGGTGCCCCATTTGCTATTGCGAAAATGATTACAACCCGTTGCTTAAGGCAACCTACGGACAGCTGTACAACAGAACCATCATTAAGGCTGAATTTTCAAAAAGCCAGGGGTTTTAGGTAAGGACTATGCTAGCAAACGATAACCAGGTGGAAAATTTTTTACGAGAAAAAAAGCTGCCACAACCTTTTGTTCCTGGAGACGCCCTTTACTGTGCTAGAACAAACGCCATTTACCATTATTACAAACCGCAGCCCTGGGAGCAGGTTCATTAGTACGATTTTACCAACCTCTACCCTTTTGTTAACAAAACTAAACAATATCCTGTGGGACATCCCGTTATTGTGTATGAGGGTTTTGGGGATATCTGCCAGTACTTTGGCATTGCCAAGGTTAAAGTGTACCCTCCAAGAGGTTTGTATTTTCCCGTGTTAACATACAGGGTTGATGGTAAACTAATGTTTCCCCTCTGCGCCCTTTGTGCAGAAACAAAACAAAAGGACCCCTGCAGGCACAATCAGGAGGAGAGGGCTTTAACAGGGGCTTGGTGCCCTATAGAGTTGGTGCAGGCTTTAAACAAAGGGTACAGAATCGCTGAAAGTTATGAAGTCTGGCATTTTAACCGCTCTTCGGATGCCCTGTTTTCGGACTACATTAAAACACACCTAAGACGAAAACAAGAGGCCTCGGGGTTCCCTCACTGGTGTACGGACAAGTTTAAAAAAGAACAGTACGTTAAAGAGTACCGTGAAAAAGAAGGTGTGTGTCTGCGTCTAAACAAAATTAAGGTAAACCCCGCAAAAAGACAAATCTCAAAGCTGTCTTTAAATTCCCTGTGGGGAAAATTTGGTCAGCGAACAAATGTGACTAACACTGGTATAGTAACGGACCCCGACGAGCTCTTCAAGCTCGTTTTTGTCATCGTGCCAGTTTATCGATGATGATACAGCCGTAGTGTCTTGGAAGTACGCAAAAGAACACTGCACCCATTCCAGCAACACTAAGTTGTTTATAGCGTGCTTTAAAACCGCTTATGCTGGGCTAGAGGTCGACCGCTTGCTAGACCGTTTACAGCAGCGGTGTCTTTATCATGATACGGATTCTATAATTTTTGTAAGTAAAGAAGGGGAGTGGAATCCACCCCAGGGGATTAATTAGGGGATTTAACTAGCGAAATACCCCCAGATGATCACATTGTGGAGTTTGTGTCCTCGGGACCTAAAACATACGGGTACAAACTGTCCAGCGGTAAAACCTCTATGAAATTAAAAAGAATCACACTTAACTCAGGAAACACTGAAAAAATTAATTTTGAAAGCTTAAAAGAACTCTTTTGCGATTACCCCGCGGGAGAGGACCCAAAAGAAATCGTAACACAGCAGCCAGGAAAAGTATGCGTAAAAAACGCTGGCTAATAGAAACAAGGACTCAAAAAAAACCCCAAGAAGTCAGTTACGACAAAAGACCCATCGAGGAGACTTTTAAGACTTTGCCGTACAGGTATTCATAATTATGAAAAACCAGGTTCAGTTTGTTCATCCCTTTTCCTTTTTGCTCTGTGGTCCCTCAAATTCTGGAGAATCATATTTTATAAAGCAGTTGTTAGAAAATGGTCAACAATCTGTTTTCATGTATGCCTGAAAATATTGTGTGGTGTTATAGCTGTTGGCAACCGCTGTATACAGAGTTTCTCCAATAATTTTCATGTATTACATTTTTGGAAGTTTATCTAACACTTTTAATGATGAACATTATTATTTCCTAATAAAGTGAATGTGGTTGCTATTGATGATCTGGTGGAGTCTGCTTCTGAAAGTGTTGACATTGAAAAAGCCTTACAAAATACGTACACCACAAAAACTTAAGTATTCTGTACATTGTGCAATATATGTTTTGTCAGGGGAAAAACCCGTACAATTAATTTATGTACTAAATATATGGTTCTTTTTAAAAAAACCCCGCGATAAACTACAAATTACCACTTTGGTGAGGCAAATGTACCCTGGTAAAACACAATTCTTTTGGAGGCTTCTGAGGACTCTATCAAAAACCGCTTCGCGTATCTGCTGGTGGATTTAATAGTTTCAGCGCCCGAAAACCTCAGGTTAAAAACAGGTCTTTTCCCCACAGACTGGCTCTGTGCATACTCCTTTAAAAAAAACCATAAAAATAGTTATTTTTATTAATATTCCATTTAAAAAAAATCGCTACCCGAGGAAGCATGTCTGACCGTGTGCAAAAAAAAAACTTGGCTCTTTGAAAATTTCTTATGAAAGCCAAGCCGCCTGAAAGAAAGGCTAATCTCTGTACGGCTTCTAATGACCTAGTAGCGGCCATCTCAGAAATAGCGCTTAACACTTTAAAAGGAAACGTTCCTCTGAAACCTGGACAAATAAGCATCCTTCAAAAAACCGGAAAATTATTAAAAATCTAAAGGATAAAAAGCTATCCCTAAAAAGAAAAAAAGCTTTTTTGGTCGTTTGTTAAGCTTTGCACTCCCCCTGCTGTCAAGCCTTTTAATTAACAGATAACGGAACACACTGAAAAAACTGTACCTCGTCGGGCTTCTAGCGGTGAAGAATATACGTAAACCACAACCACTCGACAATTGGATTCATAAATGAAAGACATTCTTCAAAGAACCGGTTTATCCGACAAGAAAAGGCTAAACTCTACGAGGGGGTACTGCAAAGATACCTGGTATTGGCCAAGCGTATTGGAATGGAAAAGACTAAAACAAACCTCTTTTTTTCCTCGAGCTAGAGCAAGAGCAAGAGGAGCTTCAACCGCCTAAAGTTCAGGGAGGTTTATCGGACTTTGTTATTCTGGAGGTATTGGAGGGGGTTATAAAAAAAAAGCTGAAATATTTTTAAATAAGCTTAACCAGCGTAAAGATGTTTCTTCTTGGGCTGATTGCCGTTTTGTGTACCGGGGGAAAGCGATTGAGGGGTCTCACATGCTTTATTTAGTCAGGGGGTTAACCGACTCTTGTTCTTTCGCTAACAAGAGGACTCCTAAAGGGTGACATGTTTTTATGAAAGCCTTGGCAGAGCTAGACGTGCTTACTACCGTCGTAGGGCATGTTACCAATGAACAATTTTTAGAGCGTCTAAAAGTAGGGCTAAAGCCGGTCAAGGCCACAAGTAGAACCACCCCTTTTAAAAACGTCCCTGTTAAAAAAAGAAAAATCGACTGGTTAACAAGGTAAAATAAAAGACGTAAACAAAATTTTATTGGTGCACCTCTTTAAACACACGCAAGATAAACACGTTTGAACATGTTGAAACATGCTTAAAACAGGTCTGGACATGCCGGGTCTTCATAGACGGTTACAACAGAAATTATCACAGAACTATCAGAGGACGCCCAATTGACCTGACACAAGCTAAAGCGCTAAGCGTGTGGAAAACCGTCTTCGGGGGTAGTTTTAAAATAAAGACGCAACGTGTGATTTCTAAATAAGGGGATCAAGTAATAGTATCTAAAACAAAGTGCATTGTTGAAACGGGGTATCAGCAAACCTTTACCGATGAAATATTTATCGTTTCAGGGGTTTTATTAAGAGGACAAAGACAGGTGTTTGCATTACAAGATTATGAAGGGGAGGAAGTCGTGCGGTCTTTTTATCCTGAAGACTTACAAAAAGTAAACCCAAACGAGGACTGCGTTTACAGGGTAGAAAAAGTTTTAGCAGAAAAAGGTAAGGGAATAAACAAATTTTTTTTGTAAAATGGAAAGGCTGGCCTAAGAAATTTAAAAGTTGGCTTAAAGCGTCTCAAGTGCACTTCCTTTAATTAAAAAAATGACTGAAAAAAGTTTTTACATGACCTTACCAAGCAACGCCTGAGCGGGGGTTTTTCCTCAAAATACTAGTTCCAATTATACAATAAAAATAGCCAAGTCTTTAAATTTAATAAGGCGGTGGGATGTCGCTTTATCGGAAATTTATTATTGTCACTTTTGGAGCACGCTTCTTTACGAAACAGCATTTACTTTAGCCTCGGAAAAAAATTAGAACCTACAACATGGATGCCGGCTATTATTCAATCATTCACCATTTAATAGAAATCATCAAGAATATAGACAAAGATGCCGAAAAACCAAATACCTACGTTATTTACAAACCTGTGACCGGAAGCGTTCAGTTAAAACCAAACGATGGAAAGTAGCTTTTTTCCACAGTGGGTACATTGGCAACAATATTGGGAATGCTTTCAAATCATCCGTGTAGGATAGTACCCCGCAGACATTACGGGGTGGTTAACTCTTTATACATGTACACGGATATAGTGGAACATCAGTTAGTGGGGGACTACTATGTGCCGCTGTTGCGCTGCGTTCCCATCCGCGGTAGCAACAACGAATTTCTTACAATAACGTATGACAAACCGCATTACGTTCCCTTAAGTAAGCAGCACATCAGAACCATTATTATTGAAATAAAGACGGATCAAAATAAGCGCGCTTCATTTAGAATTGGAAAGATAATTGTTAAACTATATTTGCGCCCCCAAGAAGCTGGAGAATTGTAAGTAAGAAAAACTATGGGGACCCCTTTTTGTATAGAAACTACTACAAGTCCCAGGCTGGCTATGCCTTAGCAGGATATCAAGGATTACTCGTTTTGTACGGGATAGGTTTAGAAGGCATATTTCGCAGTCTTTTTAGAAAAGTCGTGTCCCCTTTAAAAAGAGGTTTTTTACATTATTAAACACCACATAAAACAGCCGCAAAAAATATAACCAAAGATGTCGTAAACCACGTGTCTAGCGCAGTTAAAAACAAAACAGGAGCACAAGAAGGTTCCGGATAAGTGGTAATGAGAAGAAAAAGAGCAGCGATGCGCCAGCCATTTAAAGTACCATATAGACCATTAAAAAAAAAGCTGTCGGAAGATGTCTTAGCCATATACCTAAAAGGCCTCCTAAGAAGAGGAAGCGTCTCGTTCCCCGCGAGAAAAGGGATATATTTTAAAATGGCTTTTATTCATTGTGGGTCTGACGAATGCACAAAAATCGGAACTGGATTTATTTCAAATAGCCCCTATAAAAACCAGTATTTAAAATAACTTTTATGTAGAGGTACCTTCTTTGACCGCTTTTACGGTAAATGCACCTCTTGAATTTTTTATTACGGGCTTGGGGATCATTACTTAGACCTTAACAACACTCTACTGTACGTGTGCTGCAAGGTGATAAAAGATGACTGGTCGGACATTGATGATGATGCCCGGGAGCCCCGAATAGACTACCCCATCGCCACGCTTTTTAACCAGCTGGATGTTACTTTAGGCGATCGTCTTAATAGCTAGAGCAACAATTGTTACCCTTACAGAGCCTTAAAAGAGCTAATTTTAAACGAAAAGCCACGACACCCTCGCTACGCAAATTGTTTTTTTAAAGAAAATCTACTGCTAATCGGTGTGGTTTTAAAAATTAAACTAACAAGTTGCAAATATGTTTTTTGACTTATGAGCGGGATTGAAAACCAGAATTATGAAGTACACATTATTTCGGTGTCTTTGTTTTTAAATCGTGCAAAAATAACCCTGGAGGTTCGTTTGGGGCACGGCGAAGCTTTAATGACTGGCAACGCTAAGTATGCCGTAGACCGGGTATGCATAAAGGTGTTTAGCATACCGGCCGGCAGTCGTGTCAGTTACCAGGAAAACCTTTTTTTAGGACAGCTACTCAAGCAGCTAGTAGTAGGTTTTATAGATAACGACGCCTTCAGCGGCAGCTACGTTAAAAATCCTTTTAACTTTAAACATTATAACCTTAATTTTGTGGCCTTGTATGTGGATGGCGAACAGGTGCCAGCAAATCCCCTACAACCCCATTTTGAAAATGGAACCTCCGATGAATTTGCCCAGGGCTATACGCTGTACGCCTTTGATTTGACCCCATATCAGGAGTCCGCCGATCATTATTCTTTAATTAAAACTGGAAACCTGAGAGCGGAAATTCGGTTTGCAACGGCTTTGCCGTCTACGGTTAACATGATAGGGTATGGGGTTTTTGATTACGTGCTCGAAGTAAATCATAGAAGAAACGTTCTGTTTAACTATATGTAATCATGCACACCGTGCAGCTAGGTGATATTTTATCAAAGGACCCTTCTTTTTTAGATGCTTTTTCTAGCGATTGCTTTCGAAAGGTTTTTAATCCGGAAGACCTTTGGGACATATTGTTAACAACCACCCCCATAAGTTACCCGGGGAACATTTGTTGGCCCTTTATTTTCCAAAACGGGGGCCCGGCGAGTTTTTGACTCCTGCGGTTTTTCCGAAGACAGTAACTTTTTCCCTAAGTCTATTATGAATTTTTTAAACCGTAACTGTGATAAAGTTGTGTTTCATCAGAGACAACTTCAGGATCTCCTAGCAGTAACCTGCGGTTATCATTGGATTTTTTTTTAAACAACGTAATAAGGGTTTATCTTTTGATTATATTTCAAAGTTGTACAGAGATTATTTACCAGAAAATGACCGCTTGGTGGTGCAATTTGTAAAAGGAAGACGACCCGGCATGCCCAGACCTGTTTTAAACATGTTCAAACGTGTTTGTCTTCTCGTGTGTTTATTGGTAACGTGCCCTACGACCGTCTTAGGCACGTTTAGCTCTGCCAAGGCTTTCATAAAAACATGCCACCCTTTAGGAGTCCTCTTGTTAGCGAAAGAATAAGAGCCGGTTACCCCCTGACTATATCAAGCATGTGAGACCCCTCAATCGCTTTTACCCGGTACACAAAACGGCAGTTATCAGCCCAAGAAGAAACATCTTTACGCTGTTTAAGCTTATTTAACAATATTTCAGCTTTTTTTTATAACGAGGGTTTACCCCTCCAATACCTCCAGAATAACAAAGTCCAATATACCTCCCTGAACTTTAGTAGGGTGAATCTCCTCTTGCTCTTGCTCTTGCTCTTGCTCTTGCTCAGGGGAAAAAAAGAGGTTTATTTTAGTCTTTTCCATTTCACCACGCTTGGCCAATACCAGGTGTCTTTGCAGGACCCCCTCGTAGAGTTTAGCCGTTTCGTAGTCGGGAAAACCGGTTCTTTGAAGAATGTTTTTCATTTCTGAATCCAATTGGCGAGTGGTTGTGGTTCACGTATATTCTTCACCGCTAGAAGCCCGACGAGGTACAGTTTTTTCAGTGTGTTCCGTTATCTGTTAATTAAAAGGCTTGACAGCAGGGGGAGTTCAAAGCTTAACAAACGACCATTAAAGCCACCGGTTTGTTTTACAATAAGCTTTTTTTTCTTTTTAGGGATAGCTTTTTATCGTTTAGCTTTTTAATAATTTTTGGGGTTTTTTTTTAAGGATGCTTATTTGTCGAGGTTTTAGAGGAACGTTTCCTTTTAAAGTGTTAAGCTCTATTTCTGAGATGGCCGCTGCTAGGTCGTCAGAAGCCGTAACTATTTTTTATGTTTTTTTTTAAAGCAGTATGCATAGGGCCGGTCTGTGGGGAAAAGACCTGTTTTTAACCTGAGGTTTTCGGGCGCTGAACGTTTAAATCCACCAGCAGATACGCGAAGGGTTTTTTGGTACCGTGCTCAGAAGCCTCCAAAAAAATTGTGTTTTACCAGGGTATATTTGCCTGACCAAACTGGTAACTTGTAGTTTATCGCGGGGGTTTTTAAAAGGAACCATATATTTAGTATATAAATTAATTGTACGGCTTTTTTTTCCCTGACAAAACATATTTTGCACAATGTACAGAATGCTTAAGTTTTTGTGGTGTATGTATTTTGTAAAGGCTTTTTCAATTTCAGCACTTTCAGAAGCAGACTCCACTAGATCATCAATAACAACCACATTCACTTTATTACGAAATAAATGGTCATCATTAAATGTGTTAGGTAAGCTTCAAAAATGTAATACATGAAAATTTTTGGAGCAACTCTTTATACAGCGGTTACCAACAGCTATAACACCACGCAATATTTTCAGGCATACATGAAAACAGTTTGTTGACCATTTTCTACCAACTGATTTATAAAATACGATTCTCCAGAATTTGAGGGACCACAGAGCAAAAAGTAAAAGGGATGAAAAAACTGAACGTGGTTTTTCATAATTATTAATACCCGTACGGCAAAGTTTTAAAATCCTCCTCGAGGGCTCTTTTGTCGTAAATCTGTAAAAGCAGCAAAGAATCCTGTGGCACCTTAAAGACTAACAGACGTTTTGGAGCATGAGCTTTCGTGGGTGAACACCCACTTCCTCAGATGCATGTATCTGAGGAAGTGGGTATTCACCCACGAAAGCTCATGCTCCAAAACCTTTTTCGTGAATGACTTCTTGGGTTTTTTTTGAGTCCTTGTTTCTATTAACCAGTGTTTTTTTACCCTTACGATTCCTGGCTGCTGTGTTACGATTTCTTTTGGGTCCTATCCAGCGGGGTAATCCCAGACGAGTTCTTTTAAGCTTTCAAAATTAATTTTTTCAGTGTTTCCTGAGTTAAGTGTGATTCCTTTTAATTTCATAGAGGTTTTACCGCTGGACAGTTTGTACCCGTATGTTTCAGGTCCCGCGGATACAAACTCCACAATTTGATCATCTGGAGGTATTTCGCTAGTTAAATCTCCTAAATAATCCCCTGGGGTGGATTCCACTCCCCTTCTTTACTTACAAAAATTATAGAATCCGTATCATGATAAAGACTCCGCTGCTGTAAACGGTCTAACAAGCGGTCGACCTCAAGCCCAGCATAAGCGGTGGTAAAGCACGCTATAAACAATTTAGTGTTGCTGGAATGGGTGTAGTGTTCTTTTGCGTACTTCCAAGACACTACGGCTGTGTCATCATCGATAAACTGGCACGAAGACACATCGTAATAAGGTACAAAAACGAGCTTGAATAGCTCGTCAGAGTCCGTTACTATACTAGTATTAGTGAAATTTTTTCGCTGACCAAATTTTCCCCACAGGGAATTTAAAAACAGCTTTGAGATTTGTCTTTTTGCGGGATTCATTTTAATTTTTTTAACATGCAGACATACACCTTCTTTTTCACGGTACTCTTTAAGGTACTGTTCTTTTTTAAACTTGTCCGTACACCAGTGAGGGAACCCCGAGGCCCCGTGTTTTCGTCTTAGGTGTGTTTTAATGTAGTCCGAAAACAGGGCATCCGAAGAGCGGTTAAAATGCCAGACTTCATAACTTTCAGCGATTCTGTACCCTTTGTTTAAAGCCTCCACCAACTCTATAGGGCACCAATCCCCTGCTAAAGCCCTCTCCTCCTAACTGTGCCTGCAGGGGTCCTTTTGTTTTGTTTCTGCACAAAGGGCGCACAGGGGAAACATTATTTTACCATCAACCCTGTATGGTAACACGGGAAAATACAAACATCTTGGAGGGTACACTTTAACCTTGGCAATGCCAAAGTACTGGCAGATATCCCCAAAACCCTCATACACAATAACGGGATGTCCCACAGGATATTGTTTAGTTTTGTTAAAAAAGGGTAGAGGTTGGTAAAATCGTACTAATGAACCTGCTCCCAGGGGTGCGGTTTGTAATAATGGTAAATGGCGTTTGTTCTAGCACCGTAAGGGGCGTCTCTAGGAACAAAAGGTTGTGGCAGCTTTTTTTCTCGTAAAAAATTTTCCACCCGGTTATAGTTTGCTAGCATGGCTTGCCACTCGTGATCCACACGGCCCTTACCTCAAACCCCTGCCTTTTTAAAGATTCAGCCTTAATGATGGTTCTGTTGTACAGCTGTCCGTGGATTACCTTAAGCAACGGGTTGTAATCATTTTCGCAATAGCAAATGGGGCACCGGTGAAAAAACACCCGTTAAATTCAAAGGCCGTGGGAAGGCTGTACACCCCCCCGTTGTAAAAAAACACAAAGTTTCATTTTCATAATACATAACGGTAATAGCTACCCCCAAGCGCACTTCGAAAGAGCTCTCGTCTGTCAAGCTAATCATTTTTTGGTCCGAAAACCCCAATTCCTGATGAAGGTGTTTGGCCCCCTCTAACAGCTGGGCATCTCTAACTTTTTTATCTGATAGAAGACTCAGCACGCTACCGGCAAGACAGGTTGTTACCCTGGTTATTTAAATCAATTAAATGTTTTCTTTTTTTTTCAAAAATTTTACTGCACGTAATAGTTTTTAGAGGTCTTACAGACCCAACTCCACCAACCCTGTTATTAATAAGTGTAACAGCCAGGCGTAAAGTTTCGGACCACACAATCTCTGCATTACTTTGCAACACATTAACGATGTTATTTAAAAAATCTACGTCGTTTAAATTTTCCCAAGGCCTCCGTAAAGAAAAGAGCTGGTGATTTATCCCCGGGACATCTAAGCGTGGCTGTACAAAATCTTCAGGGCCCACCTGATTATTAATATCATCTAGCAAATTTTGAAAAGCGATGTCGATCGCCGTCATGGTTTCTGTGAACCCCGTTACTCTGTCCAAATTAGCAAAACGAAATTCTTCAAAATCGTCATAAGCCTTAAACTTCCTTCGGGGTCTTATCCAGTATCTTACACGCTCAAAATACACCTGTGGTGGTGTATCAGGAGCGGGGGAATCTGGACCTTCAGAAGAAGAAGGGGTGGGAGGGTCTATTTCCCTTTCTTGGTTCGGGGGGTTGTTTTTTTACAATAGCTTTGGTTTTTTTATGTTTTTGGCCAAAAGCCTTCTTACTATATTAGATTTTTTTCCATTTTTTTCCCTACCCCTCTTTACATTTTTAGGTTTCATGTGCAGTCAGCCTCTTCCTTCCCCCTTTATCGCACTTTCCACTTTTTCAATTAGTGCCCGTGTATCTGCTATTTTTTGGTCTAAAAACCACCCTTTCTTCTGGAAAATTTTGTTTTTGAAACACGTCAAGAATTAGCTTTGAAAACTTTTTTATCTTATAAACGCTTTAGAGATGTACAAACACTAAGCAGCTCGTTAAAAGCAGCAACAGATGCAGCCAGCCCCACAGGAACATTCTTATATCTGGCAAGGGTTTTGCGGGTTCCAAAAGCCGGGGGATTAACTTCTTCACCCTGCTAAAACCACGCGTAAACATGGTTGCTTCCACAGAGTTGTTTGTTTTTAAAGCTAATTGTTTTGGGTCGGGGAGGCAAAGTTCTGTTGAAAACTAGGGGCTTTAACTCCTCTGCCTCGCTTACCATGGTTCCTGGAAGTTATAGAGGTAGCTTTGGGTGGTTCAAAAGCTGGGGGGGTTTGAGCCCCTTTCCTCCCTCCCTGAAAACGAATGCTGTTTTAGAGGTAGACTTTTTGGCCTTTTTTAGTGCCGGCTGGCTTGGACGCGCAGGGCTGTTCAAAATCGCTGTGCTTAATACCCTTGCTTCCAACTGCAGCTGCCTCAAAGGGAAATTTCTTGGCCTCTTTAAGCGCGCTCACCTTCAACATTTCTTCTTGAGGAATAACGCTTGATGAGTCTGCCGATACACATAAACAGAATGTTTTTTAGCACGGCTTTTTTTTAACTAACAACAACAAAGCTGTTCCCCAAAAATATATATTTTAAAAACGTTTTTGCAATAAGCGGGCTAAAAACCGCGTTTAAATTATAGTTTACACCACGTAGGGGCGGTAGAACGGCAACTTTTGTACAATAAAAGCTTTAAGGGTTTTCAAGCCCCTAAAATGCACACTATTTCCAACATCAGATTTTTTTATTTTAAAAAACACATATTTGAAAAACAGTTCACACCTTCTTCTGTAATTTCAGGAAAACTATTGGGTGGTTTTGACTTCCATCTAGTTCTAAATTAAAAAAATAATTTTTTTAAAACCTTTTATCTTAAAAATAAATTATTCTTGTGTAGCATATTAATTAGCTTACCAAAGTTTAAAGCTTGTAGCGCGGCATCTGGAATGTCAAGAAAAAAGGCCTCGTCCTATTTAAAAGTAAAAATATTGCCTTTTAAGTGAGCATAACGCTAGTATAATACCTTGACGACCCCCGCAAATTATAGTAAGGTTTCTTACCATGTGGTTGCTCCCCATAACGGTAAAAGTCTTGTATTAGCAATATTTCTTTAACAGTCTTGTTAAGTTTTTTGTTCCTCTATTTATAGGTTTAAACCTGTTTTTCAAAAAAAGGTTTTGCCCTCCACCCCCCCAAAAATTAATATTTAAAAAGGCGTTTCTTTAAAAAACAGGGTGCGTAAAGGGCACTTTTCTAGGAAAAAAGGCGGGTGTCGGTCCCCAGACTGCCTACATGCTTTAGCTTTAATGGCTAAAAATGTTATTTTTTTATAGTAAATGTGTTTAAACAGTTAATAAAAAGCCTTTTTTAAATAGTAATGTACCCATTTACACCCTTGTAACCAAAAACTTTTTAAAAACTGCAACTGTATTTCTTTAATTTGTTTTATGGCCTTAGTTTTTAAAACAAAACTGCTAATTTAAAAATAAACCACGTTAAACTTTTACACAACTTATTTTACATTGTTAGTAAGTTAAAAAAATATGTATTTCTTTAAAACATATTCTAAAACGGTATTTAGGTTTTGTTACAGGGTTAAAAAAAAGCCGAAGGCTCTGGCTGTTTAGCTAAGAGCGGAGGGGGAGTTGTCTTAGTTGGTTTTTTTAAAAAACGCGGGAAGGCTTTTGGCTACACACTTTAGCTTTTAAACTTTAATGGTTAAAAAGCTTAGTTTTTATAGTAAATTAGTATGCTTCTTAATACCTGTTTTTGGGGTTCTTTTGCTTTAAAAGAAGACCTTGTTATGTTTTGTTCTTTTTATTTTTAATTTACTGACTTACAGAGGCTGTTTTTGCTAAGAGCTGCTGCAAGAACCTGCTGTTTTTACTATAAAATGGCCCGGGTTAGCCTAAAATTAAAAAAAACAAACCTTTTTTATTACAGCACATTAGTTTTATCGCACTAAAATGTTTTTGCACACTTACATGTTATTAAAACACCTATGCCAAAATAAAGGCTATGGGTCTTCAGGTTTCCTTTTCAACCTTATTTGTTAAAAAGTGGGGAAAAAAGCAATCTTCTCTCTAATCCGCCGGTATCCTAAATATGGGGACTATAAACCGCCTGTTACTAAAAAAAAATCTAGGGTGCTTCTGCATAATTTTTTATTACAACACATACAAAAGGGTTGTGGCTTAGGTTTGTCTTTTCGAGTCATTATCCCTTTGCAAAACTTAATGTAATTGTAACTTGTGTTTGTTAAAAAGTTTGGGAAAGAAGCAGCCTTCTTATCTCTGACCCACTGCTCACAGAGGCTTCTTTACTAACAGGTGCTTTGCCCGACTTTCACATTGTTTTTACTAAAAAAGAAAAACAAAAAAAACAATTAGTTTAAAACCTAGGGAAAAACTTTAAAAATGGTGTATTACGAAAAGCTTGCGCGTTTTAAAAACATCTTTGTAAAAGGGCTACTTGGTGGGAAAATGCTGCGGATCTGTTTCTTTAGATAAGAAAAAAATGATAATAGGAAGGGTGGAAAGAGGGGGAGCTGGCTCTTGCTTAAAGTCTTGAGACACTAGGATTGGTTCAGGAAAATGAATTCTATGACGCTGTTGTAAAACTACCTCTGATTGGTCCGATCCAAAGGCGGTGATAACAAGCCTAAGAGGGTTTGAACCCGGAAAGCTGCCTCATTCTGCAGAAAGACGGGAAAAGGTAACAATTCTCTCTCTTTCTCTTTCATCCTACCCTGTGTTCTCTATTTTTGCTCTTTGCAAAGTGGACTCTCTCTTCGCTTTTCTTGTCATGTAAACCGCCCTGATTCTGAATGCTATTTTACCCTGTGCTTACTAAACAGACTCTGCCTGCTTCTCTCTCTCTTTCTCATTCTGATTCCGCCATGTGCTGTCTAACTTTGATCTTTCTTTTTAATCTGCAATGATATTGAATAGTCTAAATACTTTTTTACCCCGTGCTTACCAAACAGGCTTTGCCTTTGTCAATTTTCCTTTTAAACTTCGTTTTTCTTAATCTACATTGGTATTAATTAGTTTTAATGTGTTTTATTTACTAAGGTTAAACCAAAAAGAGCTACCTGGTTTTACAAAAAGACTGCAAAGGTAAACTTTTTTTAAGTTTACCGTAAGCTTTATTGTGTTTTTCTTAGCCACTTTTTAATAAAGTTTTTATGCTGTGCTTACCGAACAGGCTTTGACATTGTCAAATTTTTTAAACCTAGTTTTTAAGTATTTCTTTATAGTTTTTGGTTATGTGATAACAAAACATGTTTTCCTTCATTTAATTATCCTTTTAAACTTCGTTTTTAATGTTTTCTCCTTCACCTACATTGATATTGACTAGTTTCAATACCTCTTTATCCTGTGCTATCCAAACAGGTTTTGCCTTAGAAAATTCCCTTTATAAACGTAGATTACAATATTATTTAACTTTTTTATTATTACACCCTCATATTTAATACACTTTTTATTCATGTCATCAAGCACAAAACTACACAACACTTCCCCCAGTCACACATACACGCCCATTTTTTTTCAGAATAGTCTACGGAGCCAACGGAAATGGAGGGTGGGAAGCAGGACATAAGCCCTAAAAGGGCCTTGGAAACGTGTCAAAATTGCATGGTGAGGAGTACTATCGAGCTTATTACTACTCATGGTTCTCCGTGGCCACGGTTGGGGCCCGCAGGGGTTGAAAAACGGGAGCTACGGTTGGGGCCCAAGGGGATAGGTCCCTATTGCGGAGTTCGGTCCCAAAGGGGTTGGGCCCCTGGAGCTGGGGTTGGGGCCCCCAGGGGTCGGGCCCCTGGAGATGGTGTTGAGGCCCCAGGGGTTAGTCCCCTGGAGCTATGGTTCGGGCGCTCAGGGTTTGGGCCCCTGGAGCTGGGGTCGAGGGCCCCAGGGGTTGGGACCATGGAGCTGGTGTTCGGGCAACCAGAGGTTGGTACCCTGGAGCTGGTGTTGGGGCCCCCAGGGGTTGGGCCCTGGAGCTATGGTTTGGTCCCGCAGGGGTTGGGCCCCTGGAGCTGGTGTTGGGGCCCCCACGGGTTGGGCCCCTGGAGCTATGGTTCGGGCCCCCAGGGGTTGGGCCCCTGGAGCTATGGTTCGGGCCCGCAGGGGTTGGGCCCCTGGAGCAGGTGTTGGGACCCCCAGCGGTTGGGCCCCTGGAGCTATAGTTCGGGCCCCCAGGGGTTGGGCCCCTGGAGCTGGTGTTAGGGCCCCCAGGGGTTGGGCCCCTGGAGCTATGGTTCAAGCCCCCAGGGGTTGGGCCCCTGGGGCTGGTGTTGGGGACCCAGGGATTGGGGCACTGGACCTATGGTGCGGGCCCCCAGGGGTTGGCCCCTGGAGCTATAGTTCGGGCCCCGAGGGGTTGGGCCCTGGAGCTGGTGTTGGGGTCCCCAGGGGTTGGGCCCCTGGAGCTATGGTTTAGTCCCCCAGGGGTTGGGCTCCTGGACCTGGTGTTGGGGCCCCCAGGGGTTGGGCCCCTGGAGCTATGGTTCGGGCCCCCAGGCATTGGGCCATTGCAGCTGGTGTTGGGGTCCCCACGGGTTGGGCCCCTGGAGCTATGGTTCGGGACCCCAGCGGTTGGGCCCCTGGAGCTGGTGTTCGGGCCCCCAGCGGTTGGGCACCTGGAGTTATGGTTCGGGCCCCCAGGGGTTGGGCCCCTGTAGCTATGGTTCGGGCCCCCAGGGGTTGGGTCCCTGAAGCTGGTGTTGGGACCCCCAGGGGTTGGGCCCCTGGAGCTATGGTTCGGGCCCCCAGGGGTTGGGACCCTGGAGCTGGTGTTGTGGCCCCCAGGGGTTGGGCCCCTGGAGCTATGGTTTGATCCCCCAGGGGTTCGGCTCCTGGAGCTGGTGTTGGGGCCCCCAGGGGTTGGGCCCCTGGCGCTATCGTTCGGGCCCCCAGGGGTTGAGCCCCTGGAGCTGATGTTGGGGCCCCCAGGGGTTGGGTCCCTGGAGCTATGGTTTGGTCCCCCAGGGTTTGGGCTCCTGGACCTGGTGTTGGGGCCCCCAGGGGTTGGACCCCTGGAGCTATGGTTCGGGCCCTCATGGGTTGGGCCCCTGGAGCTGGTGTTGGGGACCCCACGGGTTGGGTACCTGGAGCTTTGGTTCGGGCCCCGAGGGGTTGGGCCCCTGGAGCTGGTGTTGGGGCCCCCAGGGGTTGGGCCCCTGGAGCTATGGCTCGAGTACCCAGGGGTTGGGCCCCTGGAGCTGGTGTTGGGGCCCAAAGGGGTTGGGCCCCTAGAGCTATGGTTTGGTCCCCCAGCGGTTGGGCTCCTGGACCTGGTGTTGGGGCCCCCAGGGGTTGGGCCCCTGGAGCTATGGTTCGGGCCACCAGGGGTTGGGCTCCTGGAGCTGGTGTTGAGGCCCCTACGGGTTGGGCCACTGGAGCTATGGTTCGGGCCCCCAGGGGTTGGGCCCCTGGATCTGGTGTTGGGGCCCCGAGGGGATAGGACTCTGGAGCTATGGTTCGGGCCCCCAGGGGTTGGGACCCTGGAGCTGGTGGTGTGGCCACCAGGGGTTGGGCCCCTGCAGCTATGGTTTGGTCCCCCAGGGGTTGGGCCCCTGGAGCTGGTGTTGGTGCCCCGATTGGATGGGCCCCTGGAGCTATGGTTCGGGCCCCCAGGGGTTGGGCCCCTGGAGCTGGTGTTGGGGCCCCCAGGGGTTGGGCCCCTGGAGCTATGGTTCGGGCCCCCTGGGGTTGGACCCGTGGAGCTATGGTTCAGGCCCCCAGGGGTTGGGCCCCTGGAGCTGGTGTTGGGGCCCCCAGGTGTTGAGCCCCTGGAGCTATGGTTTGGTGCCCAGGGGTTGGGCCCCTGGAGCAGGTGTTCAGGCCCCCAGCGTTTGGGCCCCTGGAGCTATGGTTCGGGCCCCCAGGGGTTGGGCCCCTGGAGCTGGTGTTGGGGTCCCCAGGGGTTGGGCCCCTGGAGCTATGGTTCGAGCCCCCAGGGGTTGGGCCCCTGGAGCTGGTGCTGGGGCCCCCAGGGGTTGGGCCACTGGAGCTATGGTGCGGGCCCCCAGGGGTTGGGCCCCTGGACCTGGTGTTGGGGCCCCCACGGGTTGGGCCCCTGGAGCTATGGTTCGGGCCCCCAGGGGTTGGGCCCCTGGAGCGCGTGTTGGGGCCCCCAGCGGTTGGGCCCCTGGAGCTATGGTTCGGGCCCCCAGGGGTTGGTCCCCTGGAGCTGGTGTTGGGGCCCAAAGTGGTTGGGCCCCTGGAGCTATGATTTGAGCCCCCAGGGGTTGGGCCCCTGGAGCTGGTGTTGTGGCCACCAGGGTTTGGGCCCCTGGAGCTATGGTATGGTCCCTCAGGGGTTGGTCCCCTGGAGCTGGTGGTGGGGCCCCCAGGGGATAGGCCCCTGGAGCTATGGTTCGGGCCCCCAGTTGTTGGGCCCCTGGAGCTGGTGTTGGGTCCCCCAGGGGTTGGGCCCCTGGAGCTATGGTTCGGGCCCCCTGGGGTTAGACCCCTGGAGCAATGGTTCGGGCCCCCAGGGGTTGGGCTCCTGGAGCTGGTGTTGGGGCCCCCAGGGGTTGGGCCCCTAGAGCTATGGTTTGGTCCCCCAGTGGTTGGACTCCTGGACCTGGTGTTGGGGCCCCCAGGGGCTGGGCCCCTGGAGCTATGGTTCGGACCCCCAGGGGTTGGGCCCCTGGAGCTGGTGTTGGGGCCCCCGCGGGTTGGGCCCCTGGAGCTATGGTTCGGGTCCCCAGGGGTTGGGCGCCTGGAGTTGGTGTAGGGGCCCATAGGGGTTGGGCCCCTGGAGCTATGGTTCGGGCCTCCAGCCGTTGGGCCCCTGGAGCTATGGTTCGAGCCCCCAGGGGTTGGGCCAATGGAGCTGGTGTTGGGGACCGCAGGGGTTAGGCCACTGGAGCTATGGTTCGCGCCCCCAGGGATTGGACCAATGGAGCTGGTGTTGGGGCACCCAGGGGTTGGGCCCCTAGAGCTATGGCTCGGGCCCCCAGGGGTTGGGCCCCTGGAGCTGGTGTTGGGGCCCCAGGGGTTGGGCCCCTGGAGCTATGGTTTGGTCCCACAGGGGTTGGGCCCCTGTAGCTGGTGTTGGGGCCCCCAGGGGATGGGCCCCTGGAGATATGGTTCGGGCCCCCAGGGGTTGGGCCTTGGAGCTGGTGTTGGGGCCCCCAGGGGTTGGGCCCCTGGAGCTATGGTTCGGGCCCCCTGGGGTTGGACCCCTGGAGCTGTGGTTCGGGCCCCCAGGGGTTGGGCCCCTGGAGCAGGTGTTGGGGCCCCCAGGGGTTGGGCCCCTGGAGCTATGGTTCGGGCCCCCAGGGGTTGGGCCCCTGGAGCTGGTGTTGGGGCCCCATAGGGGTTGGGCCCCTGCAGCTATGGCTTGGGCCTCCAGGGGTTGGGCCCCTGGAGCTATGGTTCGGTCCCCCAGGGGTTGGGCCTATGGAGCTGGTGTTGGGGCCCGCAGGGTTTGGGCCCCTGGAGCTATAGTTCGGGCCCCCAGGGGTTGGGCCAATGGAGTTGGTGTTGGGGCACCCAGGGGTTGGGCCCCTAGAGCTATGGTTCGGGCCCCCAGGGGTTGGGCCCCTGGAGCTGGTGTTGGCGCCCCCAGGGGTTGGGCCCCTGGAGCTATGGTTTGGGCCCCCAGGGGTTGGGCCCCTGGAGCCGGTGTTGGGGCCCCCAGGGGTTGGGCCCCTGGAGCTGGTGTTGGGGCCCCCAGGGGTTGGGCCCCTGGAGCTATGGTTCGGGCCCCCAGGGGTTGGGCACCTGGAGCAGGTGTTGGGGCCCCCAGCGGTTGGCCCCTGGAGGTATGGTTCGGGCCCCCAGGGGTTGGGCCCCTGGAGCTGGTGTAGTGGCCACCAGGGGTTGGGCCCCTGGAGCTATGGTTCGAGCCCCCAGGGGTTGGGCCCCTGGAGCTGGTGCTGGGGCCCCCAGGGGTTGGGCCCCTGGAGCTATGGTTCGGGCCCCCAGGGGTTGGGCCCCTGGAGCTGATGTTGGGGCCTCCAGGGGTTGGGCCCCTGGAGCTATGGTTTCGTCCCCCAGGGGTTGGGCTCCTGAAGCTGGTGTTGGGGCCCCCAGGGGTTGGGCCCCTGGAGCTATGGTTCGGGCCCCCTGGGGTTGGACCCCTGGAGCTATGGTTCGGGCCCCCAGGGGTTGGGCCCCTGGAGCAGGTGTTGGGGCCCCCAGGGGTTGGGCCCCTGGAGCTGGTGTTGGGGCCCATAGGGTTTGGGCCCCTGGAGCTATGGTTCGGGCCTCCAGGGGTTGGGCCCCTGGAGCTATGGTTCGGGCCCCCAGGGGTTGGGCCCCTGGAGCTGGTGTTGGGGCCCCCAGGGGTTGAGCCCCTGGAGCTATGGTTCGGGACCCCAGGGGTTGGGCCCCTGGAGTTATGATTCGGGCCCCCAGCGGTTGGGCCCCTGGAGCTATGGTTCGGGCCCCCAGGGGTTGGGCCCCTGGAGCTGGTGTTGGGGCCCCCAGGTGTTGGGCCCCTGGAGCTATGGTTCGGGCCCCCAGGGGTTGGGCCCCTGGAGCTGGTGTTGGGGCCCCCAGGGGTTGGGCCCCTGGAGCTATGGTTCGGGACCCCAGGTGTTGGGCCCCTGGAGCTGGTGTTGGGGCCCCCAGGGGTTGGGCCCCTGGAGCTATGGTTCGGGCCCCCAGGGGTTGGGCCAATGGAGCTGATGTTGGGGCCCGCAGGGGTTGGGCCCCTGGAGCTATGGTTCGGGCCCCCAGGGGTTGGGCGAATGGAGCTGGTGTTGGGGCACCCAGGGGTTGGGCCCCTAGAGCTATGGTTCGGGCCCCCAGGGGTTGGGCCCCTGGAGCTGGTCTGGGGTCCCCACAGGTTGGGCCCCTGGAGCTATGGTTAGGGCGTCCAGGGGTTGGGCCCCTGGAGCTGGTGCTGGGGCCCCCAGGGGTAGGGCCCCTGGAGCTGGTGTTGGGGCCACCACGAGTTGGGCCCCTGGATTATGGTTCGGGCCCCCAGGGGTTGGGCCTCTGGAGCTGGTGTTCGGGCCCCCAGGGGTTGGGCCCCTGGAACTATGTTCGGGCCCCCAGGATATGGGTCCCTGGAGCTGGTGTTGTGGCCCCCAGGGGTTGGGCCCCTGCAGCTATGGTTTGGTCCCCCAGGGGTTGGGCTCCTGGAGCTGGTGTTGGGGCCCCCAGGGGTTGGGCTCCTGGAGCTATGATTGGGCCCCCAGGGGTTGGGCCCCTGGAGCTGGTGTTGGGGCCCCCAAGGGTTGGGCCCCTAGAGCTATGGTTTGTCAACCAGCGGTTCGGCTCCTGGACCTGGTGTTGGGGCCCCCAGGGGTTGGGCCCCTGGAGCTGCTGTTGGGGCCCCAGGGGTTGGCCCTCTGGAACTATGGTTCGGGTCCCCAGGAGTTGGGCCCCTGGAGCTGGTGTTGTGGCCACCAGGGGTTGGGCCCCTGGAGCTATGGTATGGTCCCCCAGGGGTTGGGCCCTTGGAGCTGGTGGTGGGGCCCCCAGAGGATAGCCCCCTAGAGCTATGGTTCGGGCCCCCAGTTGTTGGGCCCCTGTACCTGGTGTTGGGGCCCCGAGGGGTTGGGCCCCTGGAGCTATGGTTCGGGCCCCCTGGATTTGGTCCCCCGGAGCTATGGTTCGGGCCCCCAGGGGTTGGGACCCTGGAGCTGGTGTTGGGGCCCATAGGGATTGGGCCCCTGGAGCTGTGGTTCGCGCCTCCAGGGGTTGGGCCCCTGGAGCTATGGTTCGGGCCCCCAGGGGTTGAGCCCCTGGAGCTGGTGTTGGGGAACCCAGGGGTTGGGCCCCTGCAGCTATGGTTTGGTCCCCTAGGGGTTGGGCCCCTAGAGCTGGTGTTGGGGTCCCTAGGGGTTGGGCCCCTGGAGCTGGTGTTGGGGCCCCCAGGGGTTGGGCCCCTGGAGCTATGGTTCGGGCCCCCAGGGGTTGGGCCTCTGGAGCTGGTGTTCGGGCCCCCAGGGGTTGGGCCCCTGGAACTATGTTCGGGCCCCCAGGGGTTGGGCCCCTGGAGCTGGTGTTGGGGCCCATAGGGTTTGGGACCCTGGAGCTATGGTTCGGGCCTCCAGGGGTTGGGCCCCTGCAGCTATGGTTCGGGCCCCCAGGGGTTGGGCCAATGGAGCTGGTGTTGGGGCCCCCAGGGGTTGAGCCCCTGGAGCTATGGTTTGGGACCCAGGGGTTGGGCCCCTGGAGCAGGTGTTCGGGCCCCCAGCGGTTGGGCCCCTGGAGCTATGGTTCGGGCCCCCAGGGGTTGGGCCCCTGGAGCTGGTGTTGGGGCCCCCAGGTGTTGGGCCCCTGGAGCTATGGTTCGAGCCCCCAGGGGTTGGGCCCCTGGAGCTGGTGTTGGGGCCCCCAGGGGTTGGGCCACTGGAGCTATGGTGCGGGACCCCAGGTGTTGGGCCCCTGGAGCTCGTGTTGGGGCCCCCAGGGGTTCGGCCCCTGGAGCTATGGTTCGGGCCCCCAGGGGTTGGGCCAATGGAGCTGGTGTTGGGGCCCGCGGGGGTTGGGCCCCTGGAGCCATGGTTCGGGCCCCCAGGGGTTGGGCGAATGGAGCTGGTGTTGGGGCACCCAGGGGTTGGGCCCCTACAGCTATGGTTCGGGCCCCCAGGGGTTGGGCCCCTGGACCTGGTGCTGGGGCCCCCAGGGGTTGGGCCCCTGGAGCTGGTGTTGGGGCACCCAGGTGTTGGGGCACTGGAGCTATGATGCGGGCCCCCAGGTGTTGGGCCCCTGGAGCTGGGGTTGGGGCCACCACGAGTTGGGCCCCTGGAGCTATGGTTCGGGCCCCCAGGGGTTGGGCCTATGGACCTGGTGTTCGGGCCCCCAGGGGTTGGGCCCCTGGAACTATGGTTCGGGCCCCCAGGGGTTGGGCCCCTGGAGCTGGTGTTGTGGCCCCCAGGGGTTGGGCCCCTGCAGCTATGGTTTGGTCCCCCAGGGGTTGGGCTCCTGGAGCTGGTGTTGGGGCCCCCAGGGGTTGGGCCCCTGGAGCTATGCTTCGGCCCCCAGGGGTTGGGCCCCTGGACCTGGTGTTGGGGCCCCCAAGGGTTGGGCCCCTAGAGCTATGGTTTGGTCCCCCAGCGGTTGGGCTCCTGGACCTGGTGTTGGGACCCCCAGGGGTTGGGCCCCTGGAGCTATGCTTCGGGCCCCCAGGGGTTGGGCCCCTGGAGCTGGTGTTGGGGCCCCAGGGGTTGGCCCCCTGGAGCTATGGTTCGGGCCCCCAGGGGTTGGGCCCCTGGAGCTGGTGTTGTGGCCACCAGGGGTTGGGCCCCTGGAGCTATGGTATGGTCCCGCAGGGGTTGGGCCCTTGGAGCTGGTGGTGGGGCCCCCAGAGGATAGGCCCCTGGACCTATGGTTCGGGCCCCCAGGGGTTGGGCCCGTGGAGCTGGTGTTGGGGCCCCCAGGGGTTGGGCCCCTGGAGCTATGGTTCGTGCCCCCTGGGTTTGGTCCCCCGGAGCTATGGTTCGGGCCCCCAGGGGTTGGGCCCCTGGAGCTGGTGTTGGGGCCCATAGGGGTTGGGCCCCTGGAGCTATGGTTCGGGCCTCCAGGGGTTGGGCCCCTGGAGCTATGGTTCGGGCCCCCAGGGTTTGGGCCAATGGAGATGGTGTTGGGGCCCGCAGGGGTTAGGCCCCGGGAGCTATGGTTCGGGCCCCCAGGGGTTGGGCCAATGGAGCTGGTGTTGGGGCACCCAGGGGTTAGGCCCCTAGAGCTATGGTTCGGGCCCCAAAGGGGTTGGGCCCCTGGAGCTGGTGTTGGGGCCCCCAGGGGTTGGGCCCCTGCAGCTATGGTTTGGTCCCCTAGGGGTTGGGCCCCTAGAGCTGGTGTTGGGGTCCTCAGGGGTTGGGCCAATGGAGCTGGTGTTGGGGCACCCAGGGGTTGGGCCCCTAGAGCTATGGTTCAGGCCCCCAGGGGTTGGGCCCCTGGAGCTGGTGTTCGGGCCCCCAGGGGTTGGGCCCCTGGAGCTATGGTTTGGTCCCCCAGGGGTTGGGCCCCTGGAGCCGGTGTTGGGGCCCCCAGGGGTTGGGCCCCTGGAGCTGGTGTTGGGGCCCCCAGGGGTTGGGCCCCTGGAGCTATGGTTCGGGCCCCCAGGGGTTGGGCACCTGGAGCAGGTGTTGGGGCCCCCAGCGGTTGGGCCCCTGGAGGTATGGTTTGGGCCCCCAGGGGTTGGGCCCTTGAAGCTGGTGTTGGGGCCCCCAGGTGTTGGGCCCCTGGAGCTATGGGTCGAGCCCCCAGGGGTTGGGCCCCTGGAGCTGGTGTTGGGGCCACCAGGGGTTGGGCCACTGGAGCTGTGGTGCGGGCCCCCAGGTGTTGGGCCCCTGGAGCTCGTGTTGGGGCCCCCAGGGGTTGGGCCCCTGGAGCTATGGTTCGTTCCCCCAGGGGTTGGGCCAATGGAGCTGATGTTGGGGCCCGCAGGGGTTGGGCCCCTGGAGCTATGGTTCGGGCCCCCAGGGGTTGGGCGAATGGAGCTGGTGTTGGGGCACCCAGGGGTTGGGCCCCTAGAGCTATGGTTCGGGCCCCCAGGGGTTGGGCCCCTGGAGCTGGTCTGGGGTCCCCAGGGGTAGGGCCCCTGGAGCTGGTGTTGGGGCCACCACGAGTTGGGCCCCTGGATTATGGTTCGGGCCCCCAGGGGTTGGGCCTCTGGAGCTGGTGTTCGGGCCCCCAGGGGTTGGGCCCCTGGAACTATGTTCGGGCCCCCAGGATTTGGGTCCCTGGAGCTGGTGTTGTGGCCCCCAGGGGTTGGGCCCCTGCAGCTATGGTTTGGTCCCCCAGGGGTTGGGCTCCTGGAGCTGGTGTTGGGGCCCCCAGGGGTTGGGCTCCTGGAGCTATGGTTGGGCCCCCAGGGGTTGGGCCCCTGGAGCTGGTGTTGGGGCCCCCAAGGGTTGGGCCCCTAGAGCTATGGTTTGTCAACCAGCGGTTCGGCTCCTGGACCTGGTGTTGGGGCCCCCAGGGGTTGGGCCCCTGGAGCTATGGTTCGGGCCCCCAGGGGTTGGGCCCCTGGAGCTGGTGTTGGGGCCCCAGGGGTTGGCCCTCTGGAACTATGGTTCGGGTCCCCAGGAGTTGGGCCCCTGGAATGTGGTGTTGTGGCCACCAGGGGTTGGGCCCCTGGAGCTATGGTATGGTCCCCCAGGGGTTGGGCCCTTGGAGCTGGTGGTGGGGCCCCCAGAGGATAGCCCCTAGAGCTATGGTTCGGGCCCCCAGTTGTTGGGCCCCTGTACCTGGTGTTGGGGCCCCCAGGGGTTGGGCCCCTGGAGCTATGGTTCGGGCCCCCTGGATTTGGTCCCCCGGAGCTATGGTTCGGGCCCCCAGGGGTTGGGACCCTGGAGCTGGTGTTGGGGCCCATAGGGATTGGGCCCCTGGAGCTGTGGTTCGCGCCTCCAGGGGTTGGGCCCCTGGAGCTATGGTTCGGGCCCCCAGGGGTTGAGCCCCTGGAGCTGGTGTTGGGGAACCCAGGGGTTGGGCCCCTGCAGCTATGGTTTGGTCCCCTAGGGGTTGGGCCCCTAGAGCTGGTGTTGGGGTCCCTAGGGGTTGGGCCCCTGGAGCTGGTGTTGGGGCCCCCAGGGGTTGGGCCCCTGGAGCTATGGTTCGGGCCCCCAGGGATTGGGCCTCTGGAGCTGGTGTTCGGGCCCCCAGGGGTTGGGCCCCTGGAACTATGGTTCGGGCCCCCAGGGTTGGGCCCCTGGAGCTGGTGTTGGGGCCCATAGGGTTTGGGCCCCTGGAGCTATGGTTCGGGCCTCCAGGGGTTGGGCCCCTGCAGCTATGGTTCGGGCCCCCAGGGGTTGGGCCAATGGAGCTGGTGTTGGGGCCCCCAGGGGTTGAGCCCCTGGAGCTATGGTTTGGGACCCAGGGGTTGGGCCCCTGGAGCAGGTGTTCGGGCCCCCAGCGGTTGGGCCCCTGGAGCTATGGTTCGGGCCCCCAGGGGTTGGGCCCCTGGACCTGGTGTTGGGGCCCCCAGGTGTTGGGCCCCTGGAGCTATGGTTCGAGCCCCCAGGGGTTGGGCCCCTGGAGCTGGTGTTGGGGCCCCCAGGGGTTGGGCCACTGGAGCTATGGTGCGGGACCCCAGGTGTTAGGCCCCTGGAGCTCGTGTTGGGGCCCCCAGGGGTTGGGCCCCTGGAGCTATGGTTCGGGCCCCCAGGGGTTGGGCCAATGGAGCTGGTGTTGGGGCCACCAGGGGTTGGGCCCCTGGAGCTATGGTTCGGGCCCCCAGGGGTTGGGCGAATGGAGCTGGTGTTGGGGCACCCAGGGGTTGGGCCCCTAGAGCTATGGTTCGGGCCCCCAGGGGTTGGGCCCCTGGACCTGGTGCTGGGGCCCCCAGGGGTTGGGCCCCTGGAGCTGGTGTTGGGGCACGCAGGTGTTGGGGCACTGGAGCTATGATGCGGGCCCCCAGGTGTTGGGCCCCTGGAGCTGGGGTTGGGGCCACCACGAGTTGGGCCCCTGGAGCTATGGTTCGGGCCCCCAGGGGTTGGGCCTATGGACCTGGTGTTCGGGCCCCCAGGGGTTGGGCCCCTGGAACTATGGTTCGGGCCCCCAGGGGTTGGGCCCCTGGAGCTGGTGTTGTGGCCCCCAGGGGTTGGGCCCCTGCAGCTATGGTTTGGTCCCCTAGGGGTTGGGCTCCTGGAGCTGGTGTTGGGGCCCCCAGGGGTTGGGCCCCTGGAGCTATGGTTCGGCCCCCAGGGGTTGGGCCCCTGGATCTGGTGTTGGGGCCCCCAAGGGTTGGGCCCCTAGAGCTATGGTTTGGTCCCCCAGCGGTTGGGCTCCTGGACCTGGTGTTGGGGCCCCCAGGGGTTGGGCCCCTGGAGCTATGGTTCGGGCCCCCAGGGGTTGGGCCCCTGGAGCTGGTGTTGGGGCCCCAGGGGTTGGCCCCCTGGAGCTATGGTTCGGGCCCCCAGGGGTTGGGCCCCTGGAGCTGGTGTTGTGGCCACCAGGGGTTGGGCCCCTGGAGCTATGGTATGGTCCCCCAGGGGTTGGGCCCTTGGAGCTGGTGGTGGGGCCCCCAGAGGATAGGCCCCTGGAGCTATGGTTCGGGCCCCCAGTGGTTGGGCCCGTGGAGCTGGTGTTGGGGCCCCCAGGGGTTGGGCCCCTGGAGCTATGGTTCGTGCCCCCTGGGTTTGGTCCCCCGGAGCTATGGTTCGGGCCCCCAGGGGTTGGGCCCCTGGAGCTGGTGTTGGGGCCCATAGGGGTTGGGCCCCTGGAGCTATGGTTCGGGCCTCCAGGGGTTGGGCCCCTGGAGCTATGGTTCGGGCCCCCAGGGTTTGGGCCAATGGAGATGGTGTTGGGGCCCGCAGGGGTTAGGCCCCGGGAGCTATGGTTTCGTCCCCCAGGGGTTGGGCCAATGGAGCTGGTGTTGGGGCACCCAGGGGTTGGGCCCCTAGAGCTATGGTTCGGGCCCCAAAGGGGTTGGGCCCCTGGAGCTGGTGTTAGGGCCCCCAGGGGTTGGGCCCCTGCAGCTATGGTTTGGTCCCCTAGGGGTTGGGCCCCTAGAGCTGGTGGTGGGGTCCTCAGGGGTTGGGCCCCTGGAGCTGGAGTTGGGGCCCCCAGGGGTTGGGCCCCTGGAGCTATGGTTCGGGCCCCCAGGGGTTGGGCCTCTGGAGCTGGTGTTCGGGCCCCGAGGGGTGGGTCCCCTGGAACTATGTTCGGGCCCCCAGGGGTTGGGCCCCTGGAGCTGGTGTTGTGGCCCCCAGGGGTTGAGCCCCTGCAGCTATGGTTTGGTCCCCCAGGGGTTGGGCTCCTGGAGCTGGTGTTGGGGCCTCCAGGGGTTGGGCCCCTGGAGCTATGGTTCGGGCCCCTAGGGGTTGGGCCCCTGGAGCTGGTGCTGTGGCCCCCAGGGGTTGGGCTCTTGGAGCTATGGTTTGGTCCCCTAGGGGTTTGGTTCCTGGAGCTGGTGTTGGGGCCCCCAGGGGTTGGGCCCCTGGAGCTATGGTTCGGGACCCCAGGGTTTGAGCCCCTGGAGCTGATGTTGGGGCCCCCAGGTGTTGGGCCCCTGGAGCTAAGGTTCGGGCCCGCTGGGGTTGGACCCCTGGAGCTATGGTTCGGGCCCCCAGGGGTAGGGGCCCTGGAGCTGGTGTTGTGGCCACCAGGGGTTGGGCCCCTGGAGCTATGGTATGGTCCCCCAGGGGTTGGGCCCTTGGAGCTGGTGGTGGGGCCCCCAGAGGATAGGCCCCTGGAGCTATGGTTCGGGCCCCCAGTTGTTGGTCCCCTGTACCTGGTGTTGGGGCCCCCAGGGGTTGGGCCCCTGGAGCTATGGTTCGGGCCCACTGGGTTTGGTCCCCCGGAGCTATGGTTCGGGTCCCCTAGGGGTTGGGACCCTGGAGCTGGTGTTGGGGCCCATAGGGGTTGGGCCCCTGGAGCTGTGGTTCGGGCCTCCAGGGGTTGGGCCCCTGGAGCTATGGTTCGGGCCCCCAGGGGTTGGGCCAATGGAGCTGGTGTTGGGGCACCCAGGAGTTGGGCCCCTAGAGCTATGGTTCGGGCCCCCAGGGGTTGAGCCCCTGGAGCTGGTGTTGGGGCCCCCAGGGGTTGGGCCCCTGCAGCTATGGTTTGGTCCCCTAGGGGTTGGGCCCCTAGAGCTGGTGATGGGGTCCCTAGGGGTTGGGCCCCTGGAGCTGGTGTTGGGGCCCCCAGGGGTTGGGCCCCTGGAGCTATGGTTCGGGCCCCCAGGGGTTGGGCCCCTGGAGCTGGTGTTGGGGCCCCAGGGGTTGGCCCTCTGGAGCTATGCTTCGGGTCCCCAGGGGTTGGGCCCCTGGAGCTGGTGTTGTAGCCACCAGGGGTTGGGCCCCTGGAGCTATGGTATGGTCCCCCAGGGGTTGGGCCCTTGGAGCTGGTGGTGGGGCCCCCAGAGGATAGGCCCCTGGAGCTATGGTTCGGGCCCCCAGTTGTTGGGCCCCTGTACCTGGTGTTGGGGCCCCCAGGGGTTGGGCCCCTGGAGCTATGGTTCGGGCCCCCTGGGTTTGGTCCCCCGGAGCTATGGTTCGGGCCCCCAGGGGTTGGGACCCTGGAGCTGGTGTTGGGGCCCATAGGGGTTGGGCCCCTGGAGCTGTGGTTCGGGCCTCCAGGGGTTGGGCCCCTGGAGCTATGGTTCGGGCCCCCAGGGGTTGGGCCAATGGAGCTGGTGTTGGGGTACCCAGGAGTTGGGCCCCTAGAGCTATGGTTCGGGCCCCCAGGGGTTGAGCCCCTGGAGCTGGTGTTGGGGCCCCCAGGGGTTGGGCCCCTGCAGCTATGGTTTGGTCCCCTAGGGGTTGGGCCCCTAGAGCTGGTGTTGGGGTCCCTAGGGGTTGGGCCCCTGGAGCTGGTGTTGGGGCCCCCAGGAGTTGGGCCCCTGGAGCTATGGTTCGGGCCCCCAGGGGTTGGGCCTCTGGAGCTGGTGTTCGGGCCCCCAGGGGTTGGGCCCCTGGAACTATGTTCGGGCCCCCAGGGGTTGGGCCCCTGGAGCTGGTGTTGGGGCCCATAGGGTTTGGGACCCTGGAGCTATGATTCGGGCCTCCAGGGGTTGGGGCCCTGCAGCTATGGTTCGGGCCCCCAGGGGTTGGGCCAATGGAGCTGGTGTTGGGGCCCCCAGGGGTTGAGCCCCTGGAGCTATGGTTTGGGACCCAGGGGTTGGGCCCCTGGAGCAGGTGTTCGGGCCCCCAGCGGTTGGGCCCCTGGAGCTATGGTTCGGGCCCCCAGGGGTTGGGCCCCTGGAGCTGGTGTTGGGGCCCCCAGGTGTTGGGCCCCTGGAGCTATGGTTCGAGCCCCCAGGGGTTGGTCCCCTGGAGCTGGTGGTGGGGCCCCCAGGGGTTGGGCCCCTGGAGCTATGGTTCGGGTCCTCAGGTGTTGGGCCCCTGGAGCTCGTGTTGGGGCCCCCAGGGGTTGGGCCCCTGGAGCTATGGTTCGGGCCCCCAGGGGTTGGGCCAATGGAGCTGGTGTTGGGGCTGGAGCTGGTGTTGGGGCACCCAGGGGTTGGGGCACTGGAGCTATGATGCGGGCCCCCAGGTGTTGGGCCCCTGGAGCTGGGGTTGGGGCCACCACGAGTTGGGCCCCTGGAACTATGGTTCGGGCCCCCAGGGGTTGGGCCTCTGGACCTGGTGTTCGGGCCCCCAGGGGTTGGGCCCCTGGAACTATGGTTCGTGCCCCCAGGGGTTGGGCCCCTGGAGCTGGTGTTGTGGCCCCCAGGGGTTGGGCCCCTGCAGCTATGGTTTGGTCCCCCAGGGTTTGGGCTCCTGGAGCTGGTGTTAGGGCCCCAGGGGTTGGGCCCCTGGAGCTATGGTTCGGCCCCCAGGGGTTGGGCCCCTGGACCTGGTGTTGGGGCCCCCAAGGGTTGGGCCCCTAGAGCTGTGGTTTGGTCCCCCAGCGGTTGGGCTCCTGGACCTGGTGTTGGGACCCCCAGGGGTTGGGCCCCTGGAGCTATTGTTCGGGCCCCCAGGGGTTGGGCCCCTGGAGCTGGTGTTGGGGCCCCAGGGGTTGGCCCCCTGGAGCTATGGTTCGGGCCCCCAGGGGTTGGGCCCCTGGAGCTGGTGTTGTGGCCACCAGGAGTTGTGCCCCTGGAGCTATGGTATGGTCCCGCAGGGGTTGGGCCCTTGGAGCTGGTGGTGGGGCCCCCAGAGGATAGGCCCCTGGAGCTATGGTTCGGGCCCCCAGTTGTTGGGCCCGTGGAGCTGGTGTTGGGGCCCATAGGGGTTGGGCCCCTGGAGCTATGGTTCGGGCCTCCAGGGGTTGGGCCCCTGGAGCTATGGTTCGGGCCCCCAGGGGTTGGGCCCATGGAGATGGTGGTGGGGCCCGCAGGGGTTAGGCCCCGGGAGCTATGGTTCGGGCCCCCAGGGGTTTGGCCAATGGAGCTGGTGTTGGGGCACCCAGGGGTTGGGCCCCTAGAGCTATGGTTCGGGCCCCAAAGGGGTTGGGCCCCTGGAGCTGGTGTTGGGGCCCCCAGGGGTTGGGCCCCTGCAGCTATGGTTTGGTCCCCTAGGGGTTGGGCCCCTAGAGCTGGTGTTGGGGTCTTCAGGGGTTGGGCCCCTGGAGCTGGAGTTGGGGCCCCCAGGGGTTGGGCCCCTGGAGCTATGGTTCGGGCCCCCAGGGGTTGGGCCTCTGGAGCTGGTGTTCGGGCCCCGAGGGGTTGGGCCCCTGGCACTATGTTCGGGCCCCCAGGGGTTGGGCCCCTGGAGCTGGTGTTGTGGCCCCCAGGGGTTGAGCCCCTGCAGCTATGGTTTGGTCCCCCAGCGGTTGGGCTCCTGGAGCTGGTGTTGGGGCCTCCAGGGGTTGGGCCCCTGGAGCTATGGTTCGGGCCCCTAGGGGTTGGGCCCCTGGAGCTGGTGCTGTGGCCCTCAGGGGTTGGGCTCTTGGAGCTATGGTTTGGTCCCCCAGGGGTTGGGCTCCTGGAGCTGGTGTTGGGGCCCCCAGGGGTTGGGCCCCTGGAGCTATGGTTCGGGACCCCAGGGGTTGAGCCCCTGGAGCTGATGTTGGGGCCCCCAGGTGTTGGGCCCCTGGAGCTAAGGTTCGGGCCCGCTGGGGTTGGACCCCTGGAGCTATGGTTCGGGCCCCCAGGGGTTGGGGCCCTGGAGCTGGTGTTGGGGTTCCCAGGGGTTGGGCCCCTGGAGCTATGCTTCGGGCCTCCAGGGGTTGGGCCCCTGGAGCTATGGTTCGGCCCCCAGGGGTTGGGCAATGGAGCTGGTGTTGGGGCCCGCAGGGGTTGAGCCCCTGGAGCTATGGTTCGGGCCCCCAGGGGTTCGGCTAATGGAGCTGGGGTTCGGGCACCCAGGGGTTGGGCCCCTAGAGCTATGGTTCGGGCCCCCAGGGGTTGGGCCCCTGGAGCTGATGTTTGGGCACCCACGGGTTCGGCTCCTGGAGCTATGGTTAGGGTCTCCAGGGGTTGGGCCCCTGGAGCTGGTGTTGGGGCCCCCAGGGCTTGGGCCCCTGGAGCTGGTGTTGGGGCACCCAGGGGTTCGGGCACTGGAGCTATGGTGTGTGTCCCCAGGTGTTGGGCCCCTGGAGCTGGTTTTGGGGCCCCCAGGGGTTGGGTCCCTGGAGCTGGTGTTGGGGCCCCCAGGGGTTGGGCCCCTGGAGCTATGTTCGGGCCCCCAGGGGTTGGGCCCGTGGAGCTGGTGTTGTGGCCCCCAAGTTTTGGGCCCCTGGAGGTATGGTTTGGTCCCCCAGGGGTTGGGCTCCTCGAGCTGGTGTTGGGGCCCCCAGGGGTTGGGCCCCTGGAGCTATGGTTGGTCCCCCAGGGGTTGGGCCCCTGGAGCTGGTTTTGGGGCCCCCAGGGGTTGGGCCCCTAGAGCTATGGTTTGGTCCCCCAGCGGTTGGGCTCCTGGACCTGGTGTTGGGGCCCCCAGAGGTTGGGCCCCTGGAGCTATGGTTTGGGCCCCCAGGGGTTGGGCCCCTGGAGCTGATGTTGGGGCCCCAGGGGTTGGGCCCCTAGAGCTATGGTTCGGGCCCCCAGGGGTTGGGCCCCTGGAGCTGGTGTTGTGGCCACCAGGGTTTGGGCCACTGGAGCTATGGTATGGTCCCCCAGGGGTTGGTCCCCTGGAGCTGGTGGTGGGGCCCCCAGGGGATAGGCCCCTGGAGCTATGGTTCGGGCCCCCAGTTGTTGGGCCCCTGGAGCTGGTGTTGGGTCCCCCAGGGGTTGGGCCCCTGGAGCTATGGTTCGGGCCCCCTGGGGTTAGACCCCTGGAGCAATGGTTCGGGCCCCCAGGGGTTGGGCTCCTGGAGCTGGTGTTGGGGCCCCCAGGGGTTGGGCCCCTAGAGCTATGGTTTGGTCCCCCAGTGGTTTTACTCCTGGACCTGGTGTTGGGGCCCCCAGGGGCTGGGCCCCTGGAGCTATGGTTCGGACCCCCAGGGGTTGGGACCCTGGAGCTGGTGTTGGGGCCCCCGCGGGTTGGGCCCCGGGAGCTATGGTTCGGGTCCCCAGGGGTTGGGCGCCTGGAGTTGGTGTTGGGGCCCATAGGGGTTGGGCCCCTGGAGCTATGGTTCGGGCCTCCAGTCGTTGGGCCCCTGGAGCTATGGTTCGAGCCCCCAGGGGTTGGGCCAATGGAGCTGGTGTTGGGGACCGCAGGGGTTAGGCCACTGGAGCTATGGTTCGGGCCCCCAGGGGTTGGACCAATGGAGCTGGTGTTGGGGCACCCAGGGGTTGGGCCCCTAGAGCTATGGCTCGGGCCCCCAGTGGTTGGGCCCCTGGAGCTGGTGTTGGGGCCCCCAGGGGTTGGGCCCCTGGAGCTATGGTTTGGTCCCACAGGGGTTGGGCCCCTGGAGCTGGTGTTGGGGCCCCCAGGGGATGGGCCCCTGGAGATATGTTTCGGGCCCCCAGGGGTTGGGCCTTGGAGCTGGTGTTGGGGCCCCCTGGGGTTGGGCCCCTGGAACTATGGTTCGGGCCCCCAGGGGTTGGGCCCCTGGAGTAGGTGTTGGGGCCCCCAGTGTTTGGGCCCCTGGAGCTATGGTTCGGGCCCCCAGGGGTTGGGCCCCTGGAGCTGGTGTTGGGGCCCATAGGGGTTGGGCCCCTGCAGCTATGGCTTGGGCCTCCAGGGGTTGGGCCCCTGGAGCTATAGTTCGGTCCCCCAGGGTTTGGGCCTATGGAGCTGGTGTTGGGGCCTGCAGGGTTTGGGCCCCTGGAGCTATAGTTCGGGCCTCCAGGGGTTGGGCCAATGGAGCTGGTGTTGGGGCACACAGGGGTTGGGCCCCTAGAGCTATGGTTCGGGCCCCCAGGGGTTGGGCCCCTGGAGCTGGTGTTGGCGCCCCCAGGGGTTGGGCCCCTGGAGCTATGGTTTGGTCCCCCAGGGGTTGGGCCCCTGGAGCCGGTGTTGGGGCCCCCAGGGGTTGGGCCCCTGGAGCTGGTGTTGGGGCCCCCAGGTGTTGGGCCCCTGGAGCTATGGTTCGAGCCCCCAGGGGTTGGGCCCCTGGAGCTGGTGTTGGGGCCCCCAGGGGTTGGGCCACTGGAGCTATGGTGCGGGACCCCAGGTGTTGGGCCCCTGGAGCTCGTGTTGGGGCCCCCAGGGGTTGGGCCCCTGGAGCTATGGTTCGTTCCCCCAGGGGTTGGGCCAATGGAGCTGATGTTGGGGCCCGCAGGGGTTGGGCCCCTGGAGCTATGGTTCGGGCCCCCAGGTGTTGGGCCCCTGGAGCTGGGGTTGGGGCCCCCAGGGGTTGGGCCCCTGGAGCTATGGTTCGGGCCCCCAGGGGTTGGGCCTCTGGAGCTGGTGTTCGGGCCCCCAGGGGTTGGGCCCCTGGAACTATGTTCGGGCCCCCAGGAGTTGGGTCCCCTGGAGCTGGTGTTGTGGCCCCCAGGGTT